>NW_028188589.1:10206535-10469035 GCF_057382275.1 Copadichromis virginalis
TTTCTTCACTGTCAGAGTCACTTTCCGTGCCGTGCGGCTCCTCGGAAATGATGCCGGCTTTTGCGAAAGCTCGAACAACAGTGCCAGCAGACATATTAGCCCAAGCATCTACAATCCATTGGCAAATTGTGGCGTAACTCGCCCGGCGCTGCCTTCCACTCTTGGTGAAACTGTGGTCTCCATCGGTCATCCATCGCTGGATGTGTTTGTCGCCGATGTGTTTGCTGCACTAGGAGCGGAAGATGGCCAGCTTTTCCTTATAATCCGCTGGAAGTTGCTGCGCTACCGTAGTCCTGGTCCGGATGGAAAAATGGCACCGTTTCATAAAATGTGAAAGTGAAACTGCTTTTAGCCGAATGGTGACCGTCGAGACGCTTCTCCCGCTCGTTCTTTGCTCGATGATCCACCGCTCGAGTCTTTCCTCCAACTCGGGCCACCTCGCCTTATGTCCGCGGAAACTCAGCTGCGTTTTCTTGACCTGCCGGAGCTTGTTTTCTAGCTTCCTCCATTTGCGAACCATCGATTCGTTAATCTTAAATTCTCTCGCCGCTGCTTGATTTCCATGTTCCTCCGCGTAGCTGATGGCCTTCAGTTTAAACTGTGCTTCGTAAGCGTGTCTCTTTGCCATTTTCAGGGTTGTTAAAACAACGATGTCCTGCATAACGCACATACCTGTTCTTTTATACAGGTATGTGCGATAAAGTCAACGCACACACTTCACCCTTTAGCGTTCTCATGGCGTTCTCTACTACGTCCTCATTACAACACACAGGGCGCACTGCGCTATAGGGCGCGCCGTACTTTTTGAAGAAAACCTAAGACTTTTAAGTGCGCCTTATGGTTGTGAAAATACGGTAAATGGGTTGAAGCCAGTGCTGTCAAAGAAGCTATATCTCAGGTAGCAGCTGGTAAATTCGTCACTGACATTTTTGCTAGGCATGGTACACCCACTTACCTCATTTCTGACAGAGGGTCTCCTTTGTGAGTGAGCTTTTTGAACATGTTGTTTCTGCCTCAGACAAATGCTACTGAACGCGTCAACCGGACTCTGAAAACTGCAATCCGCGCTTATGTAGGTGATAAGCACACATCATGGGACAAGTTTCTCCCTCAAATTTGCTTTGCTCTGCGCACCGCCCCCCATGACAGTACAGGTATGACTCCTGCCATGATGCTTTATGGTCGTGAGTTAGACACCCCGCTTGACCTTATCACTCAGCCTTCTACAGTAGGTGTTGATGAACCGGGTGTGCCTTACCCTGAGACTCTGAGAGCCTCCCTGCAGGAAGCTCACGACCACGCCAAAGCAGCTTTGGACTATAGCCATGACAGACAAAAACATTACTATGACTTGAAACGTGGCATGTCGATGTCTCGTGTTGGTGACCTTGTGAGAGTTAAGACGCACCCCAGGTCAGACGCTCAGTCTAACTTTACTGCTAAACTTGCACCACTGTTTCAGGGACCATTGTGTGTATCTCAGAGACTCAGTGATGTTAATTTCAAATTCAAATTTTATTTGTCACGTACACAGTCATACACAGTACGATATGTAGTGAAATGCTTGGACAACTGCTCGTGACCTAAAGAAAACAAAAAAGGAAAAGGCTATGAATAAGATAGGAAATAAATATGAAAAATTAAAAAGGGTAAATTTAACTAGGAAGGAATAAAATATAAATTAAGGTTAAAAATGAAATAACTGTACAACACAAATTAGAATGAAGGGTAAATTTAACTGGGAGAATAAGATAAAATATATAAATTAAATTGAAAATAAAATAACTGTACAACAAAATACACAATATAGAACTATATAATAATGTATGAACAAAATACACAAGAAGTATAAATAAATATATACACAATAACAGCAGCAGTGATTTAAATGATGAAGTGAAAACAATGTCCAGAATGTCCAGTGTGTGTGTAAGAACTATATGTGTGGGTCAGGACTGTGTGGTGGTGTGATTGTGATTGAGAGACCGTATCGCCTGCGGGAAGAAGCTCCTCCTCAGTCTCTCTGTGTTGGTCTTCAGGGAGCGGAATCGCTTTCCTGACCTCAACAGAGAGAACAGTCTGTTGTTGGGATGGCTGAGGTCCTTCACGATCTTCCTGGCCTTGGTCCAGCACCGCCTGCTGTAGATTGAGTGCAGGTCAGGGAGCTCGGAGCGGATGGTGCGCTCAGCTGATCGCACAACCCTCTGTAGAGCTCGTCTGTCCTGCATGGTGCTGTTCCCGAACCAGGTTAAGATGTTTCCCGTCAGGATGCTCTCTATGGTGCACGAGTAAAAGTTCCTGAGCACCTTGGAGGGCAGTTGGAAGTCTCTCAAGCGTCTGAGATGGTAGAGACGCTGACGGGCCTTTTTCACAACGGTGTTGATGTGACAGGACCATGACAGGTCCTGCGTGATGTGAACTCCGAGGTATTTGAAGCTGTCCACTCTCTCCACTGGGCACTCGTTGATGACTCGTTCCTCTCCTGCTTAGTGCTGAAGTCCACTATCAGCTCCTTTGTCTTACTGACGTTTAGAAGGAGGTCCTCTGGCACCAGTTCTCCAGATTCCTAATCTCCTTCAGGTAGGCCGTCTCGTTGTTATCAGAGATCAGGCCCACCACGACGGTGTCGTCAGCAACCCTACAGGCTCACTTGGGTGGACTCCGGTGTGGATGCAGGTGTTTATCATGTTGTGAACATGCAACCGTTCCATACCTGGGACTCTCTCACTTCCAAAGAACATTCTGTTTCATTGCCTGCTGAGAGAGAGACCGCAGAGGGTCTGAACTCTGACTCTCAGGCCCACCCTGGCCCCCCTGCAGATACTGACATTGACTCTGAGCCATTCCCCTTTGATTTACCGGACATTGACTCTTCTTCTGGTGTGGGCGCTGTTCCAGAGAGTGTTTCACCCAGATCTGTCCAGCACCCAGCTGCTGGTGGACATTACAATCTCAGGCCCAGACGTTTCCCCAGAGTTACGTCTGGCTGGAGCAACAAAAGATGGACTAATGATTTTCACACAACCAGGCTTGATCTGAAGTGAAATGTTTTGGTTAAACCTGTTTGATGCTGTCTTGTTGCATTGCTACTTTGAGTCATGATATGTAGATGTTTCTGTTTGCTCTACTTAATCCAGTTTTATGGCTCTTTCGTGCGTTAAGGTTCATTCTTGGCATTTACTTAGAAAAAAAAAAAAGAACAAAAGAAAAAAGTGAAAAAAACTAAGAAAACTGATTTTCCACTGTACATATTCGTCTTATTTTCACCAATTTCATTTTTAAATGGTCTTTTGCCCTGTGTGTGTGCACCAATCTTAGCTGTAACCTCTATGTATAGGGTACTGTTAGGTGTGGTGTGTGCTTTTTCGGCTGTGTACGGCTGAGGACAGCCTTTTTCTCACCAGGGGGGGACTATGTAACAGTTGCTATTGTAATGCAGTGTATCACCACATGGCGGCGCCTCCTGTCTCACGACTGGTGTCACCCCCTTTTGGTTCTTCTTCGCACTCCTCCTGAAATGGATGCTCCCGTGTGTACGCGGACTAGTGTGCTCTTTAGTAATGTGTGGTAGAGGTAGCACTTTTATTTTTGATATTGTAAATAAATGAGTACTTTTTGGAAAGTCAGAAGCTGTTGCTCATTCGCTATCCACCTGCACACCTCCGCGGCTGGCTTCATCTCCACTGCACGTTACAATATGTTGATTTTTTTCGCCTACTCATATCATCATTTTTTTACTCCTGGTTCTGTATGTTCATGTTCTGTTCTTTTGTAAACTTCATCTGTTTGTATGTTGTATACTCATTGTGTTTCAATAAAGTTCGATTTAAAAAAGGTACGTTCTAAACGAAGCTTCAGACGTCACTGATCACGTGACTCTGGCCAAACGAATCAAGCCTCGACACGGTGCTTCTGAAGCAGCGCGTTGATCTTTCTGACACACGCACCGGAGCGTCAGCTTCAAGCGGACCATCACTACCTCTCACATCTAAAGGTGTCAAGGTAACTTTGAACTGAGTTCAGTCAATCTGGAGTTTTTCCAAGTTTTCTGTTGCTCTCTGTGAGAGAAGAGCGTTAAAGGCGGGGCTCTCTTCTATTGGTGTGCAAACCAATAGAATGCATCGTGGTGGGGGGGGGGGCATCACGGGCATTGGCAAGAAAAAAATAAAATAATCGGTCGTACCCATGCTTCCCCGACGTCATGCCAGCGCATATTGGGAAATTCGTAGGCACCGATCGGTTTTCTATCAGCCATTTGCTGGGAGTAAGGGCGCCCTCCGTTTGCGAGGTGCTGCTGGCGGCACAGGGAGGAGAGGGCGGGGCGGCGGGGAGTCTCTGGCTGGCTGGAGCGGCATCTAATAACCAACTCGCAAAATAAAAACAACACAACAAACAGATATTATGATACAGACTTATAATCTGCACCGATGTTTTTTCTAAATTCTATAAAGTGAGCGCGAGAGCCCTCGGTGCGCCTGCGCGCTGCTGAAGTCAAAGTAAACTTTATTGTCATCTCCGCTACAGACAGTCCAGCATATAGAGAGACGAGACGACGAGGCTGCAGTTACAGCGGTGCAAGTAAACAAACAACAAATATAAGAAGAGTAAGAAAATAAATCTACACTTTAGGACTCGGGGTAAAGGATCAATAACAATTTAATTTATAATTTACAGTTTGATGATTTAAAGTCTCACACAACCCGTCAAAAGGGGCGGGGCCGGCTGCTTCCAAGTAGAGCACATTTCATTTATAATGATGTAAATCCAAGCCCATCATGGATTCACGATCTGAATCCTGGGTTGTGTGAAATCCCAGAAATCAACCTTAGACAAAGTAAATCTGTGAACTAAGGTGTAGGTCTGTTAGGTTAATTGTGCTGATCCTCGGGTTGGGGGATTTGTGTTTGTACTGGAGCGCAAAATTCAAACCAATGGAAGATGGACAACAAAAGTTCAAAGCCATCAGGTGCTCAGGTTGGAAAAAAGAGAAAAGATGCAGGTAAGCAGACGTGTGATTGGATAATGGCAGCTCATCCTGAACCAATCAGACTAAACTCCAAACAATACATTATGTTACAGATTTTAATATTAATTAGTCATTGTTACTTGTTGATTTGTGCTTTTCTCATTGTGTGACGAATTATGACGACTGTTTGGTAGCTGTTATTGTCTCTCTCTCTCTCTTCATGTGTGTTTCTCTGGTGAAACAATAGTTTTGTGTTAATGTTAGGGCTGCACGATTTTGCATAAAATGAGAATCACGATTTTTTGGCTTAGAATTGAGATCATGATTCTCTCATAACAATAAATAAACATAAAACAACAAATGTCTCACGTTTTGTTGTTGCAGCAAAATGTTGTCCTGCTTGAAATTCCGTCTCCACCGTTGCTCGACGCTGCGTGTACAGAGCAGGTAGTGCAACAATAGAAAAATAGTTGCGGGACGGCACTGTGTAGCGTTTGTCTAGGGTGTTGATCGTTTTCCTAAATCCCTCGTTTTGCACAGTGTTGATGGAGCCATATCTTTGGTCAGGTGATAAGTGATAGCCTACGTGATGTCTTTGTGGCTGCGGGAGTTCGACGTGTATAGGGAAGCGCTGTATAAGGTTCCCGTTATTGATGTTTGGGTGGTTGACCGGGACGGATTTTCTCCTGTCACTTTCTCGTCATCCCTGACGTGCTCTCCGTTGTTGTTTCCCTGCTAATTTTAGCATCACACGGCACAGCTTCTGTATCACGTGGTATAAGGCTCCGCCCTTGTCATTTGTTGAGCAGGAAGAGTGAGCGCTTGTTTTCATGCAGAGTACGTCCCGGATCAAAATGTGAAGTTTTACAAATCACCACTTCTTTAGTTAATATCATTTCAGTCTCAGACAATCTCGTTTCTCTTACAGAGGTTGAATGCACCTTCTGCGGATGGCGGTACCACACAGTGTGCGTGGACTTCCCCTGCACAGAAGGCAACTACAAATGCTGTGAATGCTAAATAAACAGAAACAAATGATCCCTGTTGTCTTTGCTTGATGATTGGTTTGAGTCTTGACAATCCACATTGCTGGTGTTGCATCTTTCAAAGCCAGCAATGGCAGGTATCAGTGCTCAAAGCTTTTGTGTTTGTTTCCAACAAGTTGCCCACCTCGGGAAACAAAAATGTGTTCTTTTACTTGTCAGATGAACATATGAGACACTTTGACTCTTCAGTGCAGTGTGGAGCCTAACAAAGATCTGTTTTGTGTCCCAGCTGATCAGCAGGAGGAGGAGAGTCTGACGGAGCAGCAGAGGAACATTTTCAGCTACTTGGACTCAGCTCAGCCACTACAGAGGAAACAATGAGCTCAACACAGAAGGTGACAGACAGAGCAGGACCATATGACCAAAGATATTTATCACCATATACATTTGAACAGTTGCCATAACGATGTAGCTGACGATAGAATTGACACCAGACAAAATACTTTGCAGCTCCACAACTTTATTAAAAACCCATCAATGTATTTTCACTGAAACAAGCAGCTGTTGTTTATGTGCATTAAAGTTATATAAAAATGTAACAGTGCAAATGCAAATTCCTCGCTGACAGTTTAACCAAAAGGCGTTTCCAGTGGAAACTGGCCGACACATCCTGAGCATAACCATGTATAATATCCACTAAACTTCAGAAGAGGTTATACAGTCGTGGCCAAAAGGTTTGAGAATTGCATAAATATTGGAACCTGGAGAAGTTGCTGCTTAAGATTTTATAATAGCATTTTGCCTGCACTCCAGAATGTTATGAGGAGTGATCAGATGAACTGCATCGTCCTTCTTTTTATAATACAGATTTGTACTTTATTTCAAATTGAACCTTTAAAGGGGCATTTCTGGACTTTTAAACACCAGTAATGTACTTTTAAGGGAACATTCAAAAAAAATGTTCCTATAGGTACAAAAATGTTCTTATTTCGTATTTCTGAGAGTGTATCATGTAACACTATAGATCAACTTAGCTCAGAATATATAAAGCATATAAACAGTTACAGCAATATGATGCAACAAACACAGCAGCTACTGATCCAAAATACTCAAAGCTTCATAGAACTGAAACCAACATTTATTTTTAGCTCCATCCTGCTGCTGATACAGACTTTAGGTTTCTGAACATTAAACTTGTTGCTGCCTTTCATAGTGTGTAACTTGAAGGCCCTGAGTACTTTCTCCCACACTGAAAACACTGGGATGATCACATTATTTGAACATTACCTAATAAGACTGATTCAGCACAGACAGTTATGTTAGATTTGTATTGTTGATTGTTATTTATGCTTAGAAATATTTACTTATATATGCTTAGAGTTTTGTAATTAGTTGTAGATTGGTAGAGGTTTTGATCCTTGATAGTCTGCAAACTTTGTGTGTATTAGACAGCACTTTGGGAGCATGAGAGGTCATACCATGTCTTATTGTTTTATGGTAGGATTAACGTAGCTACGTCTGTTCTAGTCTAAGTGCTTTTCTGTTTAGATGAACTGCTGGACTTCCTCACCGGGGGGGGGGTCTAGTCTACCCTCTTCCTGACCAAGGATGTTTGACCCTTTGATCAGCAGTCCACACACACACACACACACACACACACACACACACACACAGGCAAGGTACTCTTTGTTTGTATGTAGACGTCATATGTTAATGAACTTATGCATATTCATGTAACCTCAATAAAAGAACAGTGGTACGGGAGAACGGACGAGAGCTACTGGGGTCAAGCGAAGGAACGGCGCTCTGTCTGGTTCTCTCCCGTGCACGAGTAACATGAAGAAGTTTGCCTACTTGCGTCTTGCTTGCAGTGTAATTATATTGTCTTAACGTTCCAGCGAATAGGTTTATGCTACAAACCTATCAAGTTATGTTAAACTTTCCTAGCAGTCCTTCACAAACAGGGAACAGTCTGTCTATTCTCTCCATCTGTCAGCTGCTGCTGGCTCTTCCTCCTCCTCTTCCTCACACACTGCTGAGTTTGTCCTGGTGGATCATCAGGGCTGCAAAGCCTCACAGATGATGTGCAGCAGTGGCTCCCTCAGTCTGTCCTCACTCTGGACACTTGCAGTCGTCACACATGGAAATCAAATGTGTGATAAGCTGCAGGATTCAAACACAAGTGTAACTTATAAACACATGTTCATACTTTTATTCCACAATCAGAGAGAAAGAAACAGAGAGAGAGTGCAGGACAGACAGACAGGTGACAGTCTCAGGTGTACACACTGCTACACAACAGCACCAGAGAAGCAGGATTTAGTGTTTGTGTTATTACGAGTGTAAACAAGAAGAGTTCCAGATGGTGCAGTGGACACATGTGTGACTGCTGTGATTAAAGCATCTTTCTTTCAGCTTAACGAGTGAACCGTCAGCTCGTTCAAACACACGTTAAAGTGCGTTTGGCTCGACACCACCGAACAGAGGCAGCAATATAACACAGCTAACATTAACAGTGCAGTGAATCCTGCTTGTGCCGTGATGTTCAGGACTGCAAACCGAGCAGCATCACTGACTTTCAGCTTGTTGTGTTTGTGGATATATGACTGACTTTAATTATCCACAAAATCATCACATTCTCTGTCAGATTAAGGTCGACTATCCGGTTGTTCAGTGATGACGCGACGAATCCTACTTCCGGGCCTAAAGTAGTCTGCGTTTAATATAGCTTTTTTGTTGTTAACATGTTTAATGTTATGTATTTTCTTCTATTTGATCTCAAAATCTCCTAAAACAGTCAGTGATCACTGCTGACCTCCCTCGGCTTTTATTACCGCTAATCATTTATTTAAGCTCAGGTTTTAAAACCTTAGGATGTAACTACAGCCCAGCCCATGCAGCAGTATATGAATGACTAACCTCGTGTTGTGGATGGATTATCTCAGTTGTTCTCCTGGCTGAAGTTTGGTCCTTTTACAGCATCCTGCCATGCGATTACATTTGTTCCTGACCACCGAGAACACTCACATAAACTTTTATCGAGTGGAAAAAAAGTTAGCTTGTTTATATTATGCTAACATAGCTGTGTCGCTAGCGGTCACGTAGCACATCATTATATACCAGCTAGCCCAACTTCAGTAACCCTACAAACGTCACTGCTGTTTAGTTTTCTGTCTTCATTTATGTTGGAAGTGATAGCAGAGCTGTAGGTTTGAATTTGTTTCCAAAACCCCGCAGTCAGGACATGCTATATTGTATTTAGATAGAAGCTAGCGAGCTAACTCCCTGCTAACTTCTAACTCCGTTAAATGTCATAAATTCCGTTTTCATGGATGCCTGGATGTTAAACTCAGTTGTTACACCTGGTAGGGCAGAACGCTGATCATTTTATTAAAGATGAAAGACTTTAGACAGTTTTTCAACTCTCAGTAATGCCATAGTGATCGTTTGATATATGGACCTGCAGCGGAGTTTAGACCCAGACACGGCTAGTGACGTCAGACTGAACAACCGGATTGAATGGCGTATATTTTAAAGGCTTTAAAACCAAGTTAACGCTGAAAGTACAAACATCACTAATGTCACATAACTCTGCCGACAAGGCATAGCTATGGCTATGAAATGCTCTTTGTGTATCACTTCTTCATTATGAAAGATGTCATTAATGCACTAGTAATGTCTCATCTGGAGTATTGTTCAATCATTTGGTCAGCAGCTAATAAGACAGATCTTAACAGACTTCAGTTAGTCCAGAATAAGGCGTCCAGATTAGTGTGAAGATGTTCATACTATACTAATATTGATCAAATGCATAATAACCTTTCTTGGCTTCCTGTACAGGCTAAAATATTCTATGGCTTACTTGTAGTTCTAAAGAAAGCAATTCTGTTAAACACACCACATTTATTCTGCTCAGCTGCAGTATCCAGATGAAATACATCATCATATTACACAGTTTTCAACAAGCTGCAATTTAGTAAATGCTCGAGTTAAAAGTAACGTTTTGTAAAACTGTTACATTTAGAGCAACTTTTAAGTGGAATAAGTTGCCTTAAAAAATTAGAGAATTATTCAAAACTTCAATGAACACTTAAAAGCCGATTTACAGAGCTTTTAGTTGTTGTAAATATTGTAAGACATGATTTGTTTTTGAAATTTGTGTAATGTGCCTCAATGTTATTGATATTATTATTATTATTATTATTGATTGCTTATATTTGAACAATTGTGAAACCTCACTGTGGATGTAAGAGTGAAATTATGTGGATATCTTGAATCCACTTTATTGTGTAATATTTTATGTGAGTATTTGATGGAAGACGAGCAACATCTGTTGTGGAAGCTAACGGGGTTCCTTTAGAATAAACAAACATAGGATTTATTATCACTGAATAATTCTGTATAAATCTATACAAATTATAGAAATATGTAATAGGAAACAACAAAATAATCTAAATTATAAAATAATGTGTGTGTGTGTGTGTGTGTGTGTGTGTGTGTGTGTGCGCATGATTTTAGTGTTTGAACAGTCATGAATTATCTTTAACAGCAGGTTGGATGTAATGTGTTAGAACTACCAGCAGGTGGGGATAAGAGACCTTTAAGGTGTTTGGTGCCACGCTCCACCTTCAGGTTTAAAACTAGTGTTAATGGAGTTTGAAGGTTGAGTTTGTTCCACGACTGCATTTCACTCACTGCCTCTGTTTGTATCTCTGTCACTGCAGGACCAACATGGAGCCAGAAGTCAGCGCTCTCAGGAGGCCGACAAACCTCACAGAAGAAAGGGAGAGAAAAAACACACCTGTGACGAGTGTGGGAAGGCTTTTACTGAGAAGGCTAAACTAAAACAGCATCAGGTCATCCACACTGGAGAGAGACCGTTCAGCTGTGACTTGTGTGGAAAGTCTTTTTCCTTCAAGCGTTCCCTAAAAAGACACCAACTCATCCACAGTGGAGTTAAAGCGTACAGCTGTGATCAGTGTGGCAGAGCTTTTACTCACAGTAGCCACTTACAGAGTCATCTAGTTACCCACTCTAAAATTAAGGCATACAGCTGTGACGAGTGTGGGAAGGGTTTTACTGTGAGGGCTAAACTAAAACAGCATCAGGTCATCCACACTGGAGAGAGACCGTTCAGCTGTGACTTGTGTGGAAATTCTTTTTCCAGGAAGGGTTCCCTAAAAAAACACCAACTCATCCACAGTGGAGTTAAAGCGTACAGCTGTGATCAGTGTGGCAGAGCTTTTACTCGCAGTAGCCACTTACAGAGTCATCTAGTTACCCACTCTGGAATTAAGGCATACAGCTGTGACGAGTGTGGGATGGAGTTTACTCTGAAGGCTTCACTAAAACAGCATCAGGTCATCCACACTGGAGAGAGACCGTTCAGCTGTGACTTGTGTGGAAAGTCTTTTTCCTTGAAGCGTTCCCTAAAAACACACCAACTCATCCACAGTGGAGTTAAAGCGTACAGCTGTGATCAGTGTGGCAGAGCTTTTACTCACAGTAGCCACTTACAGAAGCATCTAGTTACTCACTCTGGAATTAAGCCATACAGCTGTGACATCTGTGGAAAAACTTTCAGCCAGAGAGGGAGCCGAAATACACACCTACGCATTCACACCAGACATGATGTGTACTGCTGTGAACAGTGTGGCAAATACTTTACAACAGACGCACAGTTACAACGACACATGTTTACCCACACTGAGGAGAGACCTTATCAATGTGACCTGTGTGAGAAGACTTTTAAATCTCCACATGACCTGAGACTACACCAACAGATCCACACCAGAAAGAGACTCTACAAGTGCAGCTACTGTGAGGTATGTATTTATATTGTTATCTTGTCATTTTAGCCTGACTGTTTGGAACAACTCTGCTCATTAAACTGTGTTAGCATGTTAGCAATTCTACTGCATGGAAAAGCAGCTCTGAGTGATTATTCAGATTTTCCTTTCAGTTATGATTTTAGTATTACTGTAGTATTATGGTGGTAGTATTGTAGTTATTGCAGACCAGTAAACTGAGTGTGTTAACTGAAACAGTCAAATGTAGTTGGACGTCTGCAGAGATGCTCTTTATTTCAGGCGACGTTCAGGATACAAATGTTGAAGGACTGACTTACACTGTCTTTGTGTCTTTGTTTAGAAGCAGAGCGACATAGATGGATCCAGTTCTCAACCCTGTCATCACTGTGGTGGTGGGAAAGACTTTCATTGTGACCTCTGTGGAAAAACTTTCAGTCGGCAAAAGACCCTAAAAGTACATCAACGTAGACACACTGGAGACAAACTGAAATACTGCAAAGAATGTGGGAGAAGCTTCACCACACCAAGTGATTTAAAACGACATGAACTGATTCACAGTGGGGTTAAAAAGCACCTCTGTGATCAGTGTGGGTCATCCTTCACCACTGCAGGTCAGCTTAAATCACACAAACGAGTCCACACAGGAGAGAAACCACACAAGTGCAGACACTGTGAGAGAAGCTTCTCACAATCAGGTAGTCGTAACATTCATGAACGTGCACACATGGAAGGAAACTACAGCTGTGACCAGTGTGACAAGAGCTTCAGGAATCTCAGTTCATACTCTGCACACAAACGATCCCATGTTACTAATAAACTGTTTCACTGTTACCAATGTGCCCAAACATTCACCTCATTGTCTGCTCTGTGCAAACATCAGCGCGATCACTCAGGGCTGAAATCACTCCCATCACTGGATCACAGTGAATCTGAAGACACAGAAAGATCATCTGGTTTCCTCTGGTCAGACTCAAAAAGATTGAGATCAGGCTCCACAGAGTTCAGATAGAATCATCTAAACTTGTGTTGAACTGAACTGGTTGCTGGGCTGAACTTCTACATAATACAGATCTACATGGGATCTTCTTTTCTGTTGTTTTACTGAGTCAGTTTTGTCGTTTTTTCTCTGTCCTGGTTTTGCTCGTCTGTAAATGATTGAAACTCAGTCAAATAGTTCATTGTTCTCCAGCTTTACGTTTTGGAAACTCATGTTTAACCTTTAAAACTCTGACATGTTTTAGCACACAAGGCTTCATCGTTCACTCATGATTGGACCATGAGAACAAAGGTTTTTAGTTCTTTCAAAGAGAGTCTTGGAGATGTTTGATGTTTCTGTTTTTCTGAAACCACCTGAAAGAAAAACTATTTTTCTTGCTTTATGTAGTGTGGAAGTTTTTAATGTTTCTTCATCTGTGATGTTCTTGAATGTGTTCACGTGAAGATGGTACAAATAAACTGTCCTTTCAGCTTTAGCTCCTAATTTATTCATTATTTATGGATGTAGCACAGCAGCCGTCTCTTGATTAACACATGGAGGGCTCGGGATCTGATGGTGTCGTCTCCCTAATTTGCCCACTCAGTAAATCTCACTCATGGCCAAGAAATTGAAATAAACCTTGTTTCCCTGCTGGATAGTGATCCACTGTAACTCTGCTCCTCCTTCCTGTTTAGGATTTCTGTGGCTGAAGTAAAATTCCCGCCATCCATCACTTATCCCAGCTAACCCAAAGTGAAATAAAGTTTTGCTGGTCTTAAAAAAGCATTACAATAATGGGCATTACCAATGCAAACTGAATGATACAGAAGATGAAAGAAGAGACTTTGATCAGTTAATAAAGCTCATGATCTGGATTCATTGTGGCTGCTACACAGATACTTCTGGGTCACTTCTCTCAGTTAGGAACCTTCCTCACCAAACTGACTGTTGGACCACACCCCTGGTTTCATGAGAAATTGTTTCAGCCATGATTTCTCTTCCTGTATTTCAGAGTAAAGACTGAAGTGACAAATGGAAGCATGTTTAAAAAACACAATGTGAGAGAGACGTTGAGGTCCTTAGAAGTTACCCTGGGTTTTTCTGTCACCCTGCTAGATGTTACACACCTTGTTATTGTACTGATTTCTACTGCTGGACTACTCCTGCGGAGAGTAACAATACTCTTACTAATTAGCTCCCTTTCACACCTTTGGGGATATTTATTTTTGTGTTTGCAGCGCTGTGAGCCAGAACAGCGAGAGAAAAATCTGCAACAGCGACGAGCCGAATGCTTACGTGAATCGCAGCAGCTGCACATGTGCTACGCTGAATTAGAGGATATCTTTGCTCTGGATTTCTATTTCTACTTTTTCATTTCTATATGATTCTTCTTGCATCTAAACAAAGATGATTCAATTTGCTAAATGTTGATGGCTCTTCGTGCTCAGGTGTAAATGAGACGTAATATTTGCTCTTGGTTTGGTTCTCCTGTACAGAACCTTGCAGTACAACAGAAACCTAAAAACATTATTTGTAGTTGTTATTCTTAGTTGTTCTGCTGCCTAAATACCACAGGGTCTGATTATGAAGTTATTGAGC
Organism: Copadichromis virginalis; assembly: GCF_057382275.1. Taxonomy (NCBI): domain Eukaryota; kingdom Metazoa; phylum Chordata; class Actinopteri; order Cichliformes; family Cichlidae; genus Copadichromis; species Copadichromis virginalis. Next base: position 10,220,873 of record NW_028188589.1, read on the forward strand.
TGCACATACTTTACGACCTGCTTAAGTTCGAGGTCACAGCGTCTGTAGAGCAGCTGGAACATAATGAAGTCTACAAGGTTAAAGTTTTCTCTTCAGTTATTGTTCTTTCTGCTGCTTGGTTTGATGGATCTGAGAGCTTTTGTTTTTATTATTGTTATTATAATTATCATTAATATTTTACTCTCTAGAAGCTTTAAAATAGTGTTTGTGTTTGAAAACATTGATTTAAGAATTGAACAGAAACATCTGTCCTTCTGAAAATCGCCCAAAGGCACGGAGACAAAGTCAAAGGATGCAACCTGTAACTTTCTCTTCCTTCATGTCAGGACCACCATCCATGATTTCATGTGGGAGTGACCCCCCACAGAGGGACAAAAGGACCCCCTGATGATCCTCTAATCGCCTGAGCCAAGGTGTGAAACTGGGTGTGGGCTCCAATCAGCCAGAGTTTCGGGTGTGTTCATTGTGAAATCTGGCCGCACCTTATCATGCGAATTCCTGAGGTCAGATGGCCCAGGATGTGAGTGGGCGTTAAGGCGTCTGGGAAGGGATCTCAAAACTGGATTATAGATGGCAGAGAGTTGGTGTCGTAAACCCCGCCTCTGTTCAAAGATGGTCGCTCACAGTGGACATAGATGCTTCTTTCACTCCTCTTTCAAACCATCTGTCCTCTCTGTCCAAAATGTGAACATTGGCATTCTCGAAAGAGTGTCCTTTATCCTTAAGATGCAGATGGACTGCTGAGTCTTGTCCTGTGGAGGTGGCTCTTCTATGTTGTGCCATGCGCTTGTGAAGTGGCTGTTTGGTCTCTCCGATGTAGAGGTCTGGGCATTCCTCACTGCACTGTACAGCATACACCACGTTGTTAAGTTTGTGTTTTGGCGTTTTGTCTTTCGGGTGAACCAGTTTGTGTCTGAGTGTGTTGCTGGGTCTGAAATGCACTGGGATGTCATGCTTGGAGAAAACTCTCCTGAGTTTTTCTGATACACCGGCTACATAGGGGATGACAATGTTGTTGCGTCTGTCTTTCTTATCCTCCCTCGCTGGTGTCTGATCTTCTTTTCTGTGCCTCTTTGCTGACTTTAAGTCAGCAAAGAGGCTCCTTTGACTACGATGACCTGGATGACTGAGAACCTTCACAGACACTTGTGGTCAAATAATGTGTCAATCACCTGTGAATCAAACTGTGTGTGGCTCAGTTCATGTCACAGTGTTGTTTAGTATATCTTCACTTGTCTCACTCTCCTTCTGTTCTGTCCATCAGGACGATCCTCAGCGCTTACACAGATCCTCCATCGATGTTGTAACTGTTGGCATGATGACATTGTATATAATTTGGATTATTTCTTTATCTTGTCAAGATCTATGTCATGATTGTAAATTGTTTAAGCTGTACATTACTGTTTGTTTTTTGTAGTCAACGTTTTGGTGCTTTGTGCTTTTATTTTGAAAGTCAAGTTCGCTTACAAGTTGCGCTAGAATAAAGGTTTTTAGTGGTTTTATTATAAAGGTTTTATTATTATATAATAATGATAATAATAATATCAATAACATTGAGGCACATTGTGTGGAGGAGGTTCAGTCATATCCTGATCATCCAGACAGATTTGATGTTTATCCTCAGCTGCTGTGTAGAAATGGTCTGACTGGTCGCTGTTACTGGGAGGTCGAGTGGAGAGGAAGCGTTTATATATCAGTGAGTTACAGAAGCATCAGAAGGAAAAGGAGGCAGTGATGACTGTGTGTTTGGAAACAATGATCAGTCCTGGAGTCTGTTCTGCTCTGATGATGGTCCTGATTCTGTCAGGCACAATAACAGATCAACATCCATCTCCTCCTCCTCCTCCTCCTCTGTCTCTAACAGAGCAGCAGTGTATGTGGACTGTCCTGCTGGCACTCTGTCCTTCTACAGAGTCTCCTCTGACACTCTGATCCACCTCCACACCTTCAACACCACATTCACTCAAACTCTTTATCCTGGGTTTATGTTTCCCTGGTCTCCTGGTTCCTCAGTGTCCCTGTGCTGAGTGGAGTGTAAAGAGTGTCTCCTGTTACAGAAACACTCTGACTGTTGAACAGATAGTTCAGTCTGTACATGTCTGTCTCTTTCACTCACAAACACGTTTTCAGATTCATGGATTCAATCAGTTGATGTTTGAAACTCTTCTAAATGATTCCTTGTAAACTTCTTCAGTCACAAACAAACAGGAAGTGATGTCACATGTGTTCCTGTCCACACAGCAGAATGAGTCTATTGCTGACAGTGATGTACAAACAGAGTGAGCATTTCTGAGGCCCAAAATAAACTAAGTAGTTCACTGAATGAACAATGGACTGTGAGCTCAGTTCCTTCATCATTAGTATGGATTATATATGTATATGTATTATATTAGTATCATATATATCAGGTGCTGCTGCTTTCAGTCATTGTGCAAATGTGCTGTTTGTAAGGTTGTAAAGCTGCAGTCAGCTGAGACTGAAGAAGTCACCTGATCAGTGAGCAAACGTTTCTGAAAAGGTCCAGATGAACAGAATCAACCTTTTGGGATCAGCCAGCAATGCAGCATCATTGTTGTTCAGCTTCAGAGGTTTGCAGGAATGAACTGATGACCAGAAACAGCTGCAAAGTCCAAGAAAATACCAGCTGGAGTTCAGCTGCATTTGAAGAAGTCAAAGAAAAGTAAGGATGGCAAAGGGCGACGTTTTCTTCCAAAGAGCTGCAAACATGGTCGACGCCTCATTAGAAGAATCATCTGGACATTTGTGAGGAACTCTAACCAAGAAAGCAACGTCACACAGATCCAACAGACAGTTTCCATGACTGCAAGTGTTGAGTGGAAAAATGCTACATTGCATTATTGCATCCTCTCACCACAGGAGGCGCTGTTGGCACCACTGATTGCTGATCAGCTGTTCTCTGATGATCTGATTGATACTGTGAATAACGGGACTCACTGAACTCTGTGACACAGTGAAGATTACAGAGTTGAACTTCAACATCTGACTGACGTCACACAGACAGAAGGATGAACCAGTGAGGCACAGAACACAGTTACTGGAGATACTGGATCAGCTCCATGTGAACCTCTGATGGAGAAGCTGCTGAGCCAGAGAAACATCAGGACATGACAGCAGCTGCACTTATCTAACAACATGTAGCAGAGCTGATCTATGTTAGAGGATCTATCACAGCAGCTGAAGCCAAAGTCCAACACTGGATACCAGCTGAGCCTGTGCTGAGTGTAGTGTTACAGGAAAAGGGCAGAAACACTGGTAGCTCCCAGTGATGCTGACTGGGGCACAGAGCTGAATGATGCAGCATCAGGACACTGTTTCAGTCTGACTGACAGAGAAACCTGTAGCTGTATCTACATGTGAGGCAGAGGCCACACAAGCAGCTTTCTATGTTTCACAGTGACTGAGATCTTCAGTGGAGGTGGACATTGTGACCAGGAGATATTTTATTTTGTATTCTTATGATCACAGTTAGAATCAGAAGTATCAATCATTAATCATTTACCATTGTTGAATCTGTTGACAGTATAATCTTTTAATTATATCTGTGTTACTCTGAGCAAATATTAATGCACACTGACTGTTTATATAAAGTTGTTGCACTTTAGTGCAGTCACACCAGTCAGACCCACCAGTCCTGTTGGGCCCGGCCCGCCTGCGTGTAGTTCTGCACGTACGCCGGCCTGTAATCACATGCACGCACTTATGTAACACACACGCACGTTCACCTACACACTTAGTAATAATAGGAGGGTCGTCTGAGGACAGTTTTCTGATAGATACACTTTCACAAAATGCACAATGTACTACACACTTGTTTTTCTCTAACAACTGGCAGTTGATGTCCACATTAGGTAAACTCTCTGAACAGGCCCAAACTGTTATCATTTCCAGTAAGGTCTGACTGTGTGACGTCATCATGGCTTATATAAGGAGGGGGAGCTGTCCACTCTTTGGAGATCTGTGGCTGTACGCTTGTCTTCCCATGCTTCTGTCTTAGAAGTGTGTAATAAAATCACTATGTTTGTCACCTACACGGACTCGGCTGTTTTTCCTTCTTACCCAAACTGAACCAGACGCAACAACTTGGTGCCGAAACTCCGGTTGGGGAGGAAGGGAGCTTGCAGCTATCGTGTGGGTGACAAACAGGGGCGGAGGCCAGCAGCCTATCTGAGTGACGCCAGGCGACATAAGAAAAGGTGAGTGCCACCTGTTGATTTTTATCCAAAGGCGCTATATTGGAAGTTAAAACTAAATTTAATTAAATAATATTCACTCGGTCTGGGTTTCTGGCGTTGGTCCATAGTGATCTTGACTAATTAGTTTTAAAATAGGGCATAGTAGTCTGACTAAATTCATTGCTGTTCATTTTGGGGGTGAATTTTGAGTTAAGAAGTTATGTGTTTAAGTTAATACGGTTTAAGGTGTGTGGAAACAAATAAATACGGTTTAAGAGGTTTAAATGTGGGTTGACTGGGAATGCCAGCCAGTCAATCGGTAGTGTAGGGATAATTTGGTTTTAATTGGGTAGCAGAGACGGTCTCGGGCTTCAGATAAATGAAACTGGATGGCAGGGGTCCAACAGTGAGGCGTTTAAAACAAGTAAATTCGTTTAGGACTGAGAAGCTAGGCTCTCTAAGAATGCAGTTGTTCAGCAGGTGGCGCTGACACCTGACCGCGGACGCGTGGTTAGGCTTTTGCCCGGTTTTGGCCTCCCGCTGGGGACTTGGGACTCCCGGTTAATTGGCCAGGTAATCTATGAGTGATTGCCTTCTACTGCATTGATTGATTAAGAAGGTTAGACCTGGCTGCATCCTATCTAAACGTTGGGCACACTGAGCTTTAAGTAAAGCCAAAAGCGTGAACTGTGATGTGTCACGTGGCCGGTGGAGCTCCGTGTTTTCCTGGCGGGGAAGTAGTTTTAAAAGTAATTAGAATTTAGTAATTTGACCGTTCTTCAAGGCGGCGTACTTGAAACGGTAATTGATCAGCAAGAGCCGGGCTCTGGGCTGAAAGATGCTTTTAAATTAGTCAAAGATTTAGGAACACCAGCAGAGAAATAGAGAAGTGAGATAAAGTTGTTCTGGCATATGGTGTTTTCTTAGGAATTCGAGCGCTATCGGGAGGGCGTTCCCGAGGCGTGTATTGACCAGCAAGGCTAGGCCTGGGCTATAGGTGCTTTTAAATTAGTCAAAAAGTTAGGTGTAACCTCTTGTGGCATATGACGTCTATGCGGGCCCGTGTGTATATAGATTATAAATTACCGGTGTGTGTAAATAAGTTGTATAAATCTGTTAGATCTGAAACTCCGGCTAAAGACTTCATCTCTAGTAAAAATCTTTTCTCTTCTCTCCCTCTTTCTCTCAGTTGGGATTCTGTGTGTGTATGTGTGCTGGAGAAAAATAAAAAAGGAAAAGGGTCTCTCTCTGTCTCTGTGAGAGAAAAAAGGTGGGGGCCGAGTGAGCCCGCGGGGCCGAGTGGGTCCGCGGGAGCGAGCGTGTATGCTGTATGAGGAAGAAGGGAGTGGGAAGGAGCGAGTGAAAAGAGTAACCGAGTATTTGGTGATTTTTTATTATTTCAGAGGCTCTGGGTAAGAGTTTTGACTATATTGATTTAATTCTGTGGTTTTGGAGTTGGCGACTTTAGCTGTGAGAGTTGTGAAAAGAGCAGGTTTTTCTTTTGTTGTGATGTTAAGTATAAATTCAATAGACTGTGAGTAATTGGTGTTTTTCTGCCTATTGTGCTGCGTGGAAGACACAGAAGTGTAGAAATGTTTGTGGTTTATCTTTGTTTGACGTTTTATATAGAGTTGGTTGATTCAGGGTGATTTCTCCCGTTTAAGGGAGGAGTTGCATTGTGGTTATGTTAAAGCTTTGCTGTAGGGGTATGAGTGTGAATTTGTGCTGCCTTCGCATGTTTAAATGGATGCATAGAAGTTTGTGAGTGAGAAATTGTTATGGTGGGGTTTAAAGTAGTAAAGAGTCAAACAACGCCCACTGTTTTAAAAAGGCCCAAAACATCATGAAAGACACCTCACATCCTGGCCACTCCCTGTTCGAACTGTTGCCCTAAGACAGACGGTACAGGGCAATCAGAGCAAGGACTAATAGACTCAAACACAGCTGTTATCCAACTGCAATAACACATCTGAATACTACAAAATGTCCACCATGCCACTCTTGTGTTAATCTATGCATGGTCTGAAGCATGACTGTGGGAATACTTAGTATGTTAAGTATTCTATCTATTTTATTTATTGAATTTTATTGTTTTGTTTATATTTTGATATTGCTAGGGATGATGCAATGATCGGGGACCATTCTTAATTTCGTTGGTCTCATGACAATGACAATAAAGTTTTTGATTTTGATTCTGATTCTGAAATCAACCCTCCTCAAGAGTTCAATAATTTAGGCAGTTATGTTTATACAAATACTAAATGTATGTTTAGTGTCTTCATACAGGTGTTTTTTCTTAACCTGGAAACCTGAGTACGGCAGCAGAAGACGGGCCAAGCTTTGGCTAAAAATTCACGGCTGGACACCAGAGTTGTCCCCACCCCTCCCGGAAAAAAAAAAAAAAAAAAAAAAAAGAGGGAATGTAGTTTTAGGCAGGTTTTTCTCGCTGAACTGCTCTGGGTGCTGTGTCCCTGAATCTCACCAGTGTTAACCTCTGGCGGAAGACATGGAGAAAAGGAAAAGATGTTCCTGGTAAATGACCGAAACAAATAAAACCACACACAACCAGAGAAAGGTATGAGAAGTGTGAGGAATAGACACATGTGCGTGTTAGAGAAATGCCTCATTTGAGAAAAAGTTAAATTAACCCATACACTGCATTTCGTTGCCCTGTACCTGTGCATGTGCAATGACAATAAAGTGGAATTCTATTCCATTCTATATACAGACGTACCCATACATGCAATGAAGAAACAGCTTACATACATGTGCACGTACATGGAAGATTAAAGTAGCGACACTTAACATACACCTGTTTTTAAATGATATAGTTTATCCACTACTGACAAATAGACTCTCTGGGTTGCAGGACGACAACTTAACGTGAAAAGACAAAGACACTGGTCTGATGATTAAGTGAGGATACGACAAATTTAGTGGTTAAATTGGGATATGTTTTTGTTGATTGTTTGAGACAAATGACTACTGAATGGGAGAAAATTCCTTTTTAGGTTTCTAAACAGGATCTAAGAATTTTAACACGTACCTGTGTTGTCCTGTCAACTTGGGGGGTTATGAGTTGATTATGTGGTGAGAAAAAACAAAAAGGGGGGAAAGGAGACCTCGTTGTTTCTCGCCTCTCTGGATAACACAGCCAACACAACACAGCCAACACAACATCATTTTCCTGTTCGCCTGTTTTGTTTGTTTTTGTTTTTTCTGAAAGCCGAAGCTGACCTGGACTCCTACCCTCCCCTCTACCATCGTTGCCCTCTCCGCGACCATCTTTGACCCTTTGACCCCTGAAGGCCACAGCAGCTGGACTCACAACAACAACTTGAGGATGTCAATAGTGCTGCAAAAAAGCGATCTCATGCAGTAGAGACGGAGAGCACTAAACCTAAAGCCCGTTTCACTACACGGGGGAAATTCCCAGGCTGCGTCAGCTGACAGAGCTGTGACGAGACGCGCATTAAGCCCGGAGGAAAAGGGAGGGTGAGCAAAAGAATGCTGACCTCTGAGAAGAGCCGAACAGCAGAGCTTCAGAAGGCCGTGGAGCAAAGGAAAGACAACATAAATAGACTCTGATCTGACGTGGAAGGAAAAGACTCTGAGGTTTTTGCCCTCAGTAAGAGCTTAAGGCATCAGAGCAGAAACTGAGCATGGCTCCGGAGGAGCTGGCTGCTAATGGAACTCATCAGTCAGATGTGGAGTTTCACGTACAGGACTTGAAATCAGGCGGAAGCTTGCTGGAGCAGGAGGTCGTCAGTAAACCCTGAAAGAGCTACAGAAGCAAAAGGGTCAAGTTACAAGGAGAAGATGCAGGCAGCTGCAACAACGGATGAAAACAGACCCTAAGAGGAGGGGAGGACCCTAGGCCATGCTTCAGGCCGCTGGTTTACCTAAACTACAGAACAGGAAGGTGATGAACACAAACATACACCAACACACGAACACACACTTCTGCATGCGCCTACTTAGAATGAAGAGAAACACACACATGAACACTTATGCACTCGTTGAGGGAGTGAAAACTGATACATACCCATGCACTAAAATCAAAATGTTGATTTAATTTACTAAGAAGTGACACACAATGCTCCAGCTGCTGCAATGAAGAATGCTTTACTGACAAAGGCTCAATGCTGCACACAACAAAGTCAAATATAGAATATGCTATAATAATAAGCCCAGAGGGCATTTGTGTGGTCTGGGGAGCAGAGTCCAGAGCGGTTTGGTTATGAAAACGATGCCTGTGCGAGATATCTGGGGCTTAAGGCCTCGACTTAATTGTTTACTGTACACTAAAAAGAAAAGAAAACACTCTGAGCAGTGGTGCAGAGTGAAAACGAGGAATTAACAGTGTGAGTCTTATTTCAGAGCGCCACGTCATTGTGATGGAGATTTAATAAAGGAGGAACACACGGACAAAGAAGAAGAGAAGGGGGGACAGCCCTTGAGCACGATTGCCTGAGGCATTAAAGTTCTGTACTAAATTCTGGTTTCCAGTGTGAGAAAAGTCACGCAGTGCCAGTAGTAGAGCTAGGTTGAGTGATGATTCTAAATTACTGTAAGTAAATCATCGTACACCGTTCAAGTTTCATGATAACGGGGATCTAGACTGTGTTGAACCCTAGGCAATTTGAACAGGTAAAATTCGAGTGACCAAGTAGCAGTTGAATAAAAGTCATTGAATAAGTGTGGAAATAAACTGGCAGAATTAAGAGAATTAAAACATTTCAAGAGCTCAAATTACTTAATGGTTCAATGTTGTTTCACGAACGCAAAACATATAGGTTTAGGAATATGAAAAGGTTGAGGTGGTGTTGATTTGACTCTGTGTAGGTTTAGGTGGGTATTTTTATTGATGGGAAGAATATTCAGTGACAAGTCTCAAGACCCGGGCGTCTGCATTTTGTTTTTGTTATTTTTCATTTTATTTTGTTTTATATTTTGAACAGTGCACTGATTTTTGTTTGTGAATCTTTTCTTTAAGCAGATCTGCACATCGGAAATTACAAGCATTACACGTCGGCGAGAAAATTGTTGTAAGTGAGTTTCTCCGCATTGAAATGGGTTCTGGAGGAAACACTTGTGGGGACAATTAGAAACGAGAGTCCCTGTTTAAAAAAGGATTCAGCGAGGTAATCCAAATTCAAGTTCTTGTTTTCTTTTTGAGATGACGTCATTTTGCTGAGTGTGGAAACTAAATGCGACGACAGGTTTCACTATCAGCAAAGAATGGATGAATGGATGAAAGACTGGGAATAAAAACAAACGGACTGACTGGTAAAAGATGACAAGACTTGACCATGACTCAAGGTTAACCACCTCCACCTAGATAGGATAAAAGGGTGGATGAATTTATGTGTGTTTCTTTTTACAGGAGTAGAAGGATGACAAAATATTCGAGGATGAGTGAACCTGTAAATGCCATTTTTGTGTCTTGTGTTGCTTACAGAGGTAACTGCGCAGCGTTACCATTTACATTTTCTTCCCTACAGGGTTACAGTTTTAATGTTTTTCTATTACAGGATTTCTGGGCGGATGTGTGAAGAAACGGTGTTTATGGGTTAGGAGTTGGGGATGCTATTACACTGTATTCTGGTGAGAGTGTTGGGGGAGACACACCCTGTCTTGAAAACTGTGATTCTTTTACAGGAAATGTTTTTATAGCACCTATGGAATGAGGATGGCTGACTACGGTCAATGTGCTGCTAATGTTTGCTTTGCTTTGGTGAGAGGGGTGCAGTAGAAAACAGACAAGTGACATGAAAACAAGTAATAATAACAAATAACAAATTTGGGGACAGTTTGACCTAGAGCCCACTAACTGGCCATTAGGGGCTCTCTCTCTCTTGGAATAACATTGCCCAAAGGGTGAATAAAGCAAATTGTGGCAATAATAGTGATTTAATGATTGGAGAAATCCTGAACATGATACTTGTCTGTTGTGCTGAATCGTTTATTACTCTTATGATTTGCAGGTGGTTGTAAATAAGCTGTTTACTTTAACAGGTTTGCTTTCTAGCTGAATTGCAAAATACAACTAGAACGATTAATTGAGACTAATCGCAACTAACCGGAAACTGAGGAGGTTCTATATAAGGAAGAATTAAAACAGGTATAAAGTGCATTTGATCTTTAATTGCAGGTGGGACCATGAAGATTTTTTGGTACAGATTGCAGGTTGTTGCTCATTATTGAAGTGTGCTCATAAAGGTAAAAGCTATATAGGGGGTCTATCATTTGGTCTGTGTTTTAATAATTTAGGTATGGCAAAATTAAAGGTTTCTAGACAATTTAGGGAACGAGTGAGAAGCATAATTAGATGATCAGAAACTGAGTACTACACTCAAGTTAGAATTAAGAATGCCCAATTTGTTTGAGGTCTGTTGTTCATTTTTATACACACATTGCAAATGTGCTTATAAGGAGCTGGCACTTAGTCTGTGAAGGTCAAAAGCTTCATCCGACAACGGATCGGATTGATATATTGGAGCTATTGACTTCACGTGCAGAGTGTTAAGTGCATGCACGCTTACACACATAAGCATGGCATAGGATTGGAATAAACAAAGTCAACAACATTAGGTTAGGAGAGCCAGCGCAGGAGAGCTGTTGGCTTTCTGTCTCTTGCAGAGAAGGGAACAGACACCAGACGGGGACACGGAGATATGGGGACCCTTCACAGCAACTGGGGTCAAGTGTCATGGCCTTGGGGCTCCTTGATAAGATGGATCCCATAACCACAGCGATAACCAGGAAGGGGTTGGCGAAACCTAGGAACACCAGAGACCAACGTGGTTCGAGAGGCTTTTGGCAAAAAGGGGGACACGGCGGTGACAACGGACAACAAACACACAGATTTGTGTAGCGACTGAAGGGTGGTCTAACCCCGGAAGTCGAAGAAAGAAGAATCCGAGGGCGTTTCTTCACTCCAAGAGGAGGTGGTAAAGGGGCCTGAAGCGTGTCAGGCTGAAACTCGAGTCCGAAGCTAAAAGAACAGCTGGGTTGTGGGAAAATTGGAAAACAACGGAGGCGTTGGGATTGATAAGTGTCATAACGTGTTTGTTTGGTTTGGAAATACATCCTGGTGTGAGTTGGGCTGGCAAGCCAGCCCAAAGAGGAGGAATGTGACCAGGAGATATTTTATTTTGTATTCTTATGATCACAGTTATAATCAGAAGTATCAATCATTAATCATTTACCATTGTTGAACCAGTTGACAGAATAATCTTTGAACCATATCTATGTTAACATTAATCTACACAGATTATCAGTACTTTAATCAGTCTATTGTTGTTCGGTACTATTCATGTTATTTGCTTAAAGCTGTTTCACAGTTCTGTAATCACTCAGAAGCCTGTGGGTCTTGCTGGACCCTGCCTTGGTTCTATGTTCAGTTCTGCACGTACACAGGCCTTGAAAGTACATGCACGCTCTTATATAACACATGCATGTGTACACACACACTTAGTAAGAATAGGAGGGTTGTCTGAGGACAGTTTTCTGATAGATATACTTTCACAATAGACACGAATAGATATACACACCACACACTGGTTTTCTCTGAGTGCTGGGCTGAGTGGAAACATCTGGAGGCCTTATAAGGAGAACTTGTGGAGTGAGGGGAACTTCCTGAGATCTGAGAACTGACTGATACTTATCATGGGACTTGACGTCATCATTGTAATAAAAGCCTTGTGAGATGCTTGTTCGGGGGAGATCGGCTCTAAAAGGCTTGTGATGCTCATCTTCCCCATATGTACATATGTATAATAAAATCACTATTCTGACATCTACTGAGACCATGCAGTCGTTTGTCTCTTCCTCAAATTCGAACCCTGACACTTCTTATTGATAATTGGAGACCCATCTGTCTGCTCAATGATGACTATGAGATTAAGGCTTTAGTACTTGCTAACAGAATGAAAGAGTTCTTGGACACAATTATCGATGAGACACAATCAGGCTTTATGAGAAACAGACACCTTTCTAAGAACATGAGACTGGTTTTAGATCTACTTGATTACTCTGATTTGGTATCTGACTATAGCTTCATTCTCTTCCTGGATTTTTAAAAGGCTTTTGATACAATTGAACATCAATTTATTTTCCACTCTTTGGAAAAATTTGGCATTTTTCTGTAAAGCTATCAAAACCTTGTACACGAATGGCAATAGCTCAATTAAAATGATTAAGACTCCACCCCGAGATTTGACCTGTTATACAAGGAATCAGCACAGCTGATAAGGAGCTCATCATCAGCCAGCTAGCTGATGACACCACACTCTTCTTGAAGAATGCAAATCAAATCCGTCCAGCCCTTAGTGTTATTAGTGATTTCTCTGAGGCATGTTAATACTTTTAGCTATTTTATATCCATAAATCAATGGCGTGTCCAGCGGGGTGGCCAGTCTGGTTGGGGGGGTGGCCTGGGGGGGCACAGGCCACCCCCCCAACCAGACTGGCCACCCCAGGTGCCACCCCAAAGGTAAAACAATAAAATTCAATCAAATATCAAATGTCCGATTATGTTTTCACGGTGAAGCTCAGATATCCGAGTGTAAGTGAATGCAGCATCGGCTTCTGCGCTATGCGCATCACGTTAGCAAAGGTAGGCGAGCCAAGCACGAAGGACAACACTGCAGGAAACAATTTTTCGGTGAAAGAAAATGAGGACAGAATAAATGTCCCGGTAAGTAATATTAAGTTTGTTGAGTTTAGTAAACTTCGGTGAAATTAGAATCCCAAGGAAAAAATAACACTTAAAGAATTTTTGCAGCCGTCGAATATTTCAGACAGTATGCTACTGAGGGCAGCTAACATAAGAGTTATGAGTTATAAGATGCAGGTCGATGTGTAAAAATAACTCCGTTGTTTGGTGGTGGCTATGGCGGGGCTTCCACAGAGGCCAGCAGGTGGATGAGGGAAGGAGAGGCAGGAGGAGAGACTCGAGGCAGCCGCCAGTCCGAGTGTCAGGTGAACTGAACTTCAGGTAAGAAGTTATGACCTGCAGTCTATCTGGGTCAGATATAAACTAAGTTTAGGTGGAGTTTATTTTCGTTGTGCTGACTTTACCCTCAGTTGCAATAACTCGTACTGCGTTCTAGCCAGCTTGATGGAGTTTTTATACAGCTGGGTGGGTGCTATGATGTTATTGATAGTGAACTTTATTTTATTCATGCCAACGGCTCCTTAAAAAAATGGAATGGTCCCTCATTCAGAGAAAATATTACACGTTTCGTATTGAGCTGAGAAGAGGCGCAGTTTGTCCCGGACTTTAGCTAGAATGGAAAAAGACACAAAGCTGGAGTTATTCTGTCTTTACGCTGCACAGCTGCCTCTTCTTCTCCCATTCTCTCTCCTCTCTCTCCTGCTGCTACTTCAATCATGAAACTGATCAATGATCAGCTGATCGGCTTTTCTCTCTCATTTATTTATCGCCCACTTTGCTGGGTGATGTCGGTTTGTATATGTGGTGAGAGGGAAACATGCAGATGAAACCAGGAGATGTCCTTACTGAATCATCAGAGCTGAACAGGTGATGGAGAAACAGGTTTACCTTTTAGGTCACATGAATGAGTTGAAGGGAAGTTATGAACTGTTTCTGAGAGACAAACAACACCAGGATCCTTTTTTATGTAGCTGACAGCTGGTAACTGTGCAGGGGCGGGTCTAGCAAAGTGTTGCCAGGGGGCCAGGTAGGGCATTAACAGGGAGAGGGGGGCACAAAGAAATACTTTTCTTTCTTATTCTCATTTAAAATATCTAGCTTTTATTAAATAATTATCTAAATCTTACAACCAAAGTTTTTATCTGACGTAAAATGTATAGAAATCATACATATACCAACAAGACTGTACATCACTGTCACCACAGCGTTTGTTTTCATTCAAAGGCTTTATGGCTCTAATACCTGGTGGGCCGGTCTCTAGTCAAAATGCCCGATTTTCTGTACCGGTCCAGTCCTGCAGGTTAATACTGGCAGTGTCACCGTGCCAGCTGACTGTATTTCATCATCAGCCAGTGTTGTTCTTTATCAATATTACCAAAGTTTACCATAAGGCAGCATAGAAAGTATTTACTTGCTTTCAGGTTTCATTCAAATGTTAGTCTTTTCATTTGTTTCCCCACTTTTTCCCTGTTTCAAAATCAAACACCAGTTTGTGAGAAGATTATCTTCTTTTTTTAACAGGCAGATAAAGTTTTGCATTGGCATTGGCTAATTTGTCAATTGTTTGCTACAAATGTTCGTATTTTAATATTAAAAAATGTTTTTGCCCAAAACATATGTGCAGTATATGTCAGTAAAAATACTATGCAAATATTGCTGTCCTTGAATGCTGAGTAAACACTGACAAAGCACTGATTGTATCTCTTGTACTTTATCAACGCACTATCTAAAAACTTTGCACCGGAGTGGTTAAAATCTCATTCTAATAAGAGTTAAAAGCGCATTCGGTTATTAGGTTTATAGGATTATTGAATTATGGTTAATGGTTGGTAGAATTTTTTTTAAACATTATCTGCCAATTACATCTGCCACCCTTCTCCAAATCTGTGCCCCTACCTGGCCCCCCCAACAAAAATTTTCTAGACACGCCACTGCCATAAATGTAAGTTTATTAATAAAACACCATATTTCTGCCGTTTTATAAGGATATGAATTGTACATACAATCAATTTCAGACTCAACCAACAAAAAGCCTCTCAGAACAATATTTATATTGTAACAGTTGCTATTGTAATGCAGTGTATCACCACATGGCGGCGCCTCCTGTCTCACGACTGGTGTCACCCCCTTTTTGTTCTTCTTCGAACTCCTCCTGTAATGGATGCTCCCGTGTGTACGCGGACTAGTGTGCTCTTTAGTAATGTGTGGTAGAGGTAGCACTTTTATTTTTGATATTGTAAATAAATGAGTACTTTTTGGAAAGTCAGAAGCTGTTGCTCATTCGCTATCCACCTGCACACCTCCGCGGCTGGCTTCATCTCCACTGCACGTTACAACTGGCGCCCGAACTTTTTCCCCTTGGACTTCAGACGATTTTTGCATCCCGCCGAGGATTCTTCTCTTCTAGCACGTGAACTGTCTCGGAAATCCCCCCAGTTTTGCGGACACTCGGACGTTTTCTCCAGCCATGGCCGCAGCCTCAGCTCAGGTGGGACCCGACTAATTTCTGGATACCGTGGTGTGCCGCTGCTCCGCTTGGGAGAAAGAGAGAAGCTGACTCCGCGACGCGAATGGACTCCGTGGATTTGTTATTTGTTGTTGGTTTCGTCTTCTAAGGATTAATTCTTCTGTGGAGAGCCTGGACATGAACATTTCTGCTGGCTTTTCATTCCCCTTTCCCTCTGCTGAGACTGACTGTAGCACATGTAAGTGATAGCTTGGCCGACTACAACCGTTGGTGCTGGTCTTCGGCTCAGTATAACGAAACGACTTAAAACTAATCTTGCATTGAGCTCTAGTGTTGCAGACATGCTATTGTAATAACATGGTTCTGATCACTCCAGTCTAATTTCAGTTGTTGGGCGAAATTTTATTTGTGGTTTTTCTAAATTTAATCTTGAACGCATTTTTGCAGTTTTGTCTTTCTAGTCTGACCTAACTGACTCTTTTACTGCTATATCAATAACTGCGCTGTGCCCTGGAGCGGCTTAATTTTTTTGAAATCGCAATGGCACACTGCCCAGACGACTCTGACTCAGACATGGAACTTACCTCGTTACCTATGATAGGTTTGTAGCTTGAACCCATCCGCTGGAACGTTGGAGACAATATAATTACACTGCAAAGCAAGACACAAGTAGGCAAGCTTCTTCATGTTTCTCGTGCACGGGAGAAAACCGGACAAAGCGCCGTCCCTTCGCTTGACCCCAGTTGCTCTCGTCCGTTCTCCCGTACCACTGTTCTTTTATTGAGGTTACATGAATATGCATAAGTTCATTAACATATGACTTCTACATACAAACAAAGAGTACCGTGTGTGTGTGTGTGTGTGTGTGTGTGTGTGTGTGTGTGTGTGTGTGTGTGTGTGTGTGTGTGTGTGTGTGTGTGGGGTCAAGATGTGACCCTGTGAAGACTCTGGTGCTAGCTGGTGCCAGGACGTCTGGGTCCATCTAACAAAAGGCTCTTATACTTAAACAGATATACGTGTGCTTGCTATACCATAAATCAAAGATAAACTCTCCTAGGGAGTATGTGATTTATACCAAGGATACTGAATAGAGGAATGTATGCACCCCCCTCTACACAGAGTTAATACAGACCTCTTTTAGGATGAGATATCCTTTCAATCTACCAATGATTATATACTTCTAAGCATATATGAGTAAATGTTTCTAAGCATAAATGACAATCAACAATACAAAATCTAACATTCCCCCCTTATTGACGTTTATGCTTGAAAAGTCCCCAGTTACGAATACCTCATGTCTGACAGTTTCAATGCAAACATTGTTATATTCAGCATATGTCAAATCACCCTAAATTACTGAAAAAATACACAGTTTAACAAATGTATTAGCGGTTATCCCATTCCTCATTGAGCTCATCTCATGGCAAACTGCATCCTACAAACAAACAAAGAAATTGTTAATTTAATAGTGAAAATAAGAAAGTAACATTTTCAAAACCATCTCAGCTTGGTGGTGTTTTCTCCAGGTGTGCAAATCACATGTCTCTCTGCAGAGTGGTTTGAGTTCTGCAGGGCGTCATGAATGTCTCTTCCAGTTGTTTCCATCACTTTCCATAGGACCAGAGTCCAAATGTATGTAGAATAAACATTCAAACATACTAGTTAGTTTTGTTGTTTGTCAACATGGGTCTCAGCTATTTCCAAAGCTGCAGACCTCTCAGCACTCTAGTTTTATGGCCTCTACCAACCCCCATCACCTCATTCAAGCCTTCGTCCTGTGAGGGGGATATTTATGACTCCTTCATTGTCCACGCTCTGCAGAGAAACACCTCTGTGGAAAGGGTGCAGGTGTCCATTATCTTACTGCTGTTGTGATCCCAGCAGTCTTCAGGGTATCATCGTATTCACAGTACAGTGGCACAGCATTAGGTGATGTTCATAGGAAACTGCTGTCATCACCACCATAGCTTCTGGTTCCTGTGCTTTTCACAGAATCATGATGTCATCCTCGAACTCCTTCTGCGCTGTCGATGGAGCCTGGCACGCTCCCGTCATCCCTCGAGTTTTCCTGTCCCTACGCTGCTGAAGATGATCTCTGATCCTCCTGAAGTCTCTCTCCTGGCCTCAGCTCCCATCCTGTGGACGATCCTCTCAGGCACTCCTTCTCGTCATGGATAGTCCTGATTTTGGGCCTGCTGGATCTGTCTCAAAACACTCAGCTTCTCTGCCTTCCTCCTGGTTCAGCTGATTCAGCCATCACGCCTCGCACTTGGTTGCCCTAGAGTTGATCAGAGGCTGGAGGTTGAAGTGCGAGCTTACCCTACGGGGGCTCAATCAGCACTCCCCCCTCACCACCGAAACAACCAAGTGTGAGATTTCTCTATTGTGCTGTCTTGAGGGTGCTGGGGTTTCCTGGGACCTCGACCTCTTTGCAGTGGCTCTGATAAATCCAGGAGGGTCTCTCCGCTATTTTGCAGGCAGTTTCATGGTCCTTGCTGTGGCTCCAAGGTCTGATCTCATGATGGGCCCCAACCAGCTTGACCTTTGACCTCAACCACTGCCTGGGCTATGCCTGGAATGTTTCTCGCTTCTCACTGCTGCACCTGTATTTCAGAAAGACTTCTATTTGGAGAGCATGTCAACAATCATCAAACCACATTCTTTAGTTCAGTGAACTTCACTAATAGGCCATCAAAGCCTCATCTTAACATGGATGCACCACTTGCATAGATTTAATACTTGTAAATAAACAGCTAATCACACAAATCACTGCAACAATAATAGTAAACATTGTTTAATGTTAATTCTGGACCCCACCTCTTGACGCATGGACAACCATGCGTCAACTCACCAAACCAGGATCCCTGTCTTAAAAACTGGCTCCACCAGGAGCCTGCATACAATAAAATCAACTTCACTCTTATAAACAATATATCAGAAGAGTAATAAGCATTCAACATCAGCAAGACAAGTGTCATGTGCAGGTTTTCTCAAATCGGGAAACTACAATTATTTCCCTAATTTGCCTCAGACATGGATCATCCCATGTGCTCAGTTAACATTAATGTAATCGGTGACTTCTCTTAAGCAAATTCACTCCACTCATATATTACTATGGGCTCAAAGTGGCCAGCTAAGAGCCCATATTCAACTTTCCCAGAAACACCGTAACCTCATATTTGTTTTACTCATGTCACTTGTCCGCTTCTGCCGAATCCTCCACAGCATTCTCAAAGAAACAAACATTAGCAATACACATTGACTGTGGTCAGACGGAGGTCAGACACAGGTCAACAGGTTCCAGAGGTGCCATAAAAACACCATAAAGGTAGCCAACCCTAGCTGTGGAAAGAATGACAGTCACATATAAACCCAGAAATCCTGTAGTAGGAAAACATTAACTAATCCTCTTATAAATCACATGATCAAACACATGATTAATCATCTGCTGTAAAAAGAAATGTAAATGTTAGCGCTGCGCAGGTGTGTACACTTTCTCACAGTAATGTCTGTGAGCAACACAAGTTAGTGGATGACACACACATAGTAAATTCACAGACAGAAAAGATGGCATTTAAAAGATTAAATCGTCATGCAACTGCGAATGTTGCTGTCATCTTTCTGCTCCTGTAACAAAAAACACATAAATTCATCCACCCTTTTGTCCTGTCTAGGTGGAGGTTAACCTTGAGTCGTGGTCATGTCCTGTCGGCTTTTACCAGTCAGTCAGTTTGTTCTTTATTTCCATTCATTCATTCATTCTTTGCTGATAGTGGAACCTGTCGTCGCATTTAGTTTCCACTTCCAGCAAAATGACGTCATTTCAAAAAGAAAAAGAACTTCTAGATCGGATTACCTTGCTGAATCCGGTTTAGGCTGGGACATTCATTTAATAATTGTCCCAAATAAGTGGCTTTCTCCTGAGCCCATTTTAATGTGGAGAAAACTCACTTGTAAGGCTTTCTCGACAGGTCGTATAGCACTTTTAATTTCTGACGTGCAGATCTGCTTAAAGAAAAGAAATAGACAAACAAAATCAGTGCCTGTTCAAAAGATAAAAATGAAAAATAACAGAGATTATCAAACAAAACTTTCAGTGCACTGTGAAAGTATCAAAATAAAAAGGCCTTGTTAAGTCATGACACAAACTCCTCATCTCAGGAGGGTAAATCATACCATTAGCATGGTTCATCATACCATCATACTAATCGGCAGGCTCGACTTCACAACAGAAGAAAAATCATCAGCTAGATTCACTCCAAGCCAACCATCAGCTGCACAACACACACATAAGCCTAATGTGTCTTATTAGCTATGAGTTTAATCACCAGGTCTGTGCTCTTCACTCATTTAGGCCACAGATCTATTTTATTCAATTTTCCTTTTCCCTTCATCATAAAACATGTGACATGCTGTCATGCACTTCATAAAAAAAGTTTGTTCTGACGTATTCAGAGTTGTATATCTAGATACAGAATTCACTCGCACATCAAAGCAGGAAACTCAGTGTTTTAGAGTCTCCACTCAACACAACAACTCCAACACATCTCATTCACTCGTGCTAGAATTCAGTCACCTTTCATTAATCTAAGAACCGATCAACTAATTTGCATATCAGCTATTAACCCACTAAGTTGACAGGACAACAGGAAAGCATGTTCAAAATAGTATCACAAAAGACAATTCCCCTCATACAGTAAATCACTTATGCTGCATTAATCAAGCAGGAAGCTTCTCCCAATTTACCATTTTAACACTAAATTTATTGTCTGATCACTGGTTAGTCAAACCAGGATCTTTTTCCCCCCACAAAGGTTAAATTGTTGTCCTGCAACCTAGAGAGTCAATTTTTTTTTCTTTAGGATAAATTCAGTATTTGATAACAAGTGTCTGCTAAATTGACACTATTTTAACACTGATGAAAGATAACAAGCTAATTTTCATTGGATGGGTGTTTGTGTTATTAGGCAGGTCTAATGCATGTCTGTGGAGCTGCATCTCCAGCAGAGCATGTTCTTAAAGCTGCCTTTCCTACACACTTCTCTGCTATTATTTAATCATTTCTTAATTAATGTGCTATGAGTCTTCATGAGTCATTTTGTGTTTGGAATTGTTAGTAGGGTTAATGCATGTTCTGCTTGTTTGTGTGATTTTGTATGTTTCTATTTGTTTCAGACTCTGTCTCAATTTTCCAACTTAAACAGTCAGTTTTCTTTTCCCCAGGTTTGCTAACCCAAATTTTGATTTCCCACATTTAATAACAGCATTCCTCTGTGTTTCCACTTACTCTCACTCTGTTGTCCTCTCACTCTCTTGTCCTCTCCCACTTTCAACAGTCCACAGCCGGCAGTTCTCCTTCAGCTTTGTCCTGTGTTCCACTGTCTCTTCTTGCCATTTTACTCCACAGGTGGCAAATGTCAAACTCCAACAGTCTCCTCAGTTCTCCTCAAAAGTTTTCTTCACATGCATAGTGAAGTTGCAGCTTGTTGGAAACACAGTGCCATTCATCCGATCAGTCAGGATGATGGGTTTGCTCTTCTTCTCTGGTGCTGTTTGTCCACATTGCTGCTGCTCGCTGGGACTTTTTGTTCAGGACTTTGCTGCTGTCTCTTTATCTGCCATGTTATTGCTTTGGAGCTGCATTCCTTGTCTTCAGGGAGGTGTGAGCTTGCTTGTGAGGTTGAGAAACACATGGTGCTGTAAATAAGTCAGCCAGAAACTTGGCCTGAACGTTTCCAATGATGTTAAACTATAACTTTCTTCCGACCGCTGCATGTGGAAAATTGATTCAGGTCTGCTTTTCACCTGAAAGTGACAAACTAAGACATTTTCATTATCATCATCACTGCTTAATCAACACATCTCTCTCTCTCTCTCTGTGTTTGTGTGAACAATCCTTTCTTAAAAGCAGAAAATGACATTGTAGTTGTTTTTCGGCTGATCAACACAAAACCTTTTTCCTATGATTATTTTTCTTCGTCTACAATGTAATTTGTCTCTTTTTCACTCTTTTTTTCCCCTTTACAATAGCTTGTGATCCGCAAAATCACTGTTCTCACTCACAATCAGAGGCAATTACTTTTGCACAGTGCACAAAAACACTGTGATGTCAGACACATTCACACTCACTTTGTCATCTGCATAAATAAATCATATGGCTGGAGATATGTGCCATGGTGATCCATAGGCATGATCACACGTTTATTTAATTATTTTCAACCCAACAAAACAAATAAACAAAAACATGATGCTGATGCTATGAACACTCCACACACATGAGTCAAGATGCAGGAAAACTGCTCATGGAAACGCTGCACACTCCAGTTATCATATGTCTGTGAAGGTTCTCAGTCATCCAGGTCATCGTAGTCAAAGGAGCTTGCAAAGAAAAGCGTCTGGACTTCTTTAAGTTGCTTGAAGACGTTTCACCTCTCATCCGAGAAGCTTCTTCAGTTCTAAGGTCAAATGGTGGAGAGTCCCAGATATAAACCTAGTGGGAGTGACCCCGTGACCCCCACAGAGGGACAAAAGGACCCCCTGATGATCCTCTAATCACCTGAGCCAAGGTGTGAAATTGGGTGTGGGACCCAATCAGCCAGAGTTTCGTGTGTGTTAACACACACCCAGGAGTTGTTTGCTCAAACACTCTAAGAAATATCTGTGCTGTTAACACAGTTTCATGGTTCAAGAGACACTCTTTAAAGCCTCGTGCTTTGGCACAAACAGCTGGCTTTTCTTTCTCCCTCTTTTCAATGGCTTCCATCGTCAGCACTACATCAACGAAGAGGCCATCATCTGGTTTTCCAAAATGTCCAAAGATTTTCTGGAGGGCATCATGCTTGGCCCACCACCGTGTCTCACCTATTGGACTAAGGCGTCTGTGTCTTGTGTTTTTGGTTTGTTTCTCCCACAGATTAACCCTGTGATAGGACTCCTTGATGAACACAGCTATGTCATTAAGTAAATTAAAGAGTGATCCACTTTCAATGACACTTTGTGTTGTGTCAGCAATCACAAGATTAAGTATGTGTGCATAGCACCACACATGCACATGAGTTGGAGACTGGGCAGTCATAAGTGCTGAAAAGCCTTTGTACTGGCCCTGCATATTTGAAGCACCATCTGTTGCATTCCCAATGCACATGGCCTTGTCTAGATTCAGATGCTCTAAAACTCCAGAAAGCAAGTTTACAAAGTACTGCCCCGTGGATGCTTCGCACCTCACTATGGAGACAAGCCTCTCCTGCACAGACTCAGTAACATACCTGATGATTACTGAACACTGATCATAACCTGTGATGTCTTGGGTTGTGTCTAGCTGAACAGAAAACATCCCAGCTTTCTGGACATCACTGGCGATGCTCTCTTGAAGGAGATGGCCAAGTGCATCAATCACTGAGTTGACAGTTGTTTTGGAGAGTAGGGTGATGAGAGATCCTCTACCTCTTGATCCACTGGTCTGATGCAACTTCTTGCTTTTTTTCAATGCAGTCATTCAAATGTTCTCCAAGGCACATATCATACTTGCCTAATAACACAATTAGTTCCAGAAAGTTACCATGATCGATGGTGTTATCACCTAAGGTGTATGCAGCCTCATTCTCCACATGCCTATAGCTGAGTCCCCTCTTCCCAAGTACTTTGATCACATCCACTATACGCTCTAAAACTTGCCGTCTCTTTTTCACTTGTGCTCTGTGAGCTGACAACTGACTGCCAGCAAACGAGCTCCTGATGTTGCCTTTTGAGCACCTTAAGAAAAAAGCTTCAGCACAGGTCTGGTGTGTATTTCTCTTTTCATGCTCCTCTGTGCGCAGATGTATATGTCGCCAGTCACTCATGCCTGTTATAAATGTGCTGGTGTCAGTCAGCCTTGCAAATGCCAGACACACAAAGCAGAACAATAAATGGCGTTCTTTGCAATAAGTAAGCCACTTCCTGTTGGTGCCATCTTTACAGCTGAACACCCTCATCACAACTGCACTGCTACTGTTCTGCTGTGGGTGGTAATCTAAGAAGGCCTGTAATATGGCAGGTTCAGGGCGAGCAAAGTCATCGATGCCCTGGCTCTCTCTCTCTTGCTCTTCCATCTCTCTCTCCTGCTCTTTTATTTCTCTCTCTTGCTTGCTCTCTCTCTCTTCCTTTTCCTAAATCCCTCGTTTTGCACAGTCCCTGACGTGCTCTCCGTTGTTGTTTCCCTGCTAATTTTAGCATCACACGGCACAGCTTCTGTATCACGTGGTATAAGGCTCCGCCCTTGTCATTTGTTGAGCAGGAAGAGTGAGCACTTGTTTTCATGCAGAGTACGTCCCGGATCAAAATGTGAAGTTTTACAAATCACCACTTCTTTAGTGAATATCATTTCAGTCTCAGACAATCTCGTTTCTCTTACAGAGGTTGAATGCACCTTCTGCGGATGGCGGTACCACACAGTGTGCGTGGACTTCCCCTGCACAGAAGGCAACTACAAATGCTGTGAATGCTAAATAAACAGAAACAAATGATCCCTGTTGTCTTTGCTTGATGATTGGTTTGAGTCTTGACAATCCACATTGCTGGCGTTGCATCTTTCAATGCCAGCAATGGCAGGTATCAGTGCTCAAACCTTTTGTGTTTGTTTCCAACAAGTTGCCCACCTCGGGAAACAAAAATGTGTTCTTTTACTTGTCAGATGAACATATGAGACACTTTGACTCTTCAGTGCAGTGTGGAGCCTAACAAAGATCTGTTTTGTGTCCCAGCTGATCAGCAGGAGGAGGAGAGTCTGACGGAGCAGCAGAGGAACATTTTCAGCTACTTGGACTCAGCTCAGCCACTACAGAGGAAACAATGAGCTCAACACAGAAGGTGACAGACAGAGCAGGACCATATGACCAAAGATATTTATCACCATATACATTTGAACATTTGCCATAACGATGTAGCTGACGATAGAATTGACACCAGACAAAATACTTTCCAGCTGCACAACTTTATTAAAAAGCCATCAATGTATTTTCACTGAAACAAGCAGCTGTTGTTTATGTGGATTAAAGTTATATAAAAATGTAACAGTGCAAATGCAAATTCCTCGCTGACAGTTTAACCAAAAGGCGTTTCCAGTGGAAACTGGCCGACACATCCTGAGCATAACCATGTATAATATCCACTAAACTTCAGAAGAGGTTATACAGTCGTGGCCAAAAGGTTTGAGAATTGCATAAATATTGGAACCTGGAGAAGTTGCTGCTTAAGTTTTTATAATAGCATTTTGCCTGCACTCCAGAATGTTATGAGGAGTGATCAGATGAACTGCATCGTCCTTCTTTGCCATGAAAACGAACTTAATCCCCAAAAAGCCTTACCACTGCATTTCATTGCTGTCATCAAAGGACCTGCTGAGACCATTTCAGTGATCGTCTTCTTAACTCAGGTGAGAATGTTGGCGAGCACGAGGCTGGAGATCATCATGGCTGTATCCCGATTCAGGTTCTGCAGCTTTAAAGTCCTCAAGGGCCGCGGACTCAAAGACCGCTAAGGCCGAAGTGCGAGGCTCGTAGGCTCGTGAAATGGGACGTCTAGCCTCCGTCGCGCTGCCCAGGTTGCCTAGCAACCATGATACTAACAGCTGGAAACGTTTCATACAGCTTTGTTTGACAGAAATGAAGGAGAACATATTTAGTTCATTTGTTTCTACATGAGCTCTGTGTGATTTGATGAGTATCTGAGGCTGAGACCACAGGACTGTGAAACATGATTGTTGGGCTTCATTTCTGTGCTGAACAGTCGTTTAAGATTAGCTGTAAATAACAATTAGCTGATGTTGTTCATGAGACTAAAGTCATCTCACTGTGGTAATGTAAATATAATATGGCCAATATTATAGTTATTATATTAATCACTTCACTCACAGACAAGTATCTGTGACAGTGTGTATACAGATGTATCATATATAAGAGACAAATATTGTTCATTTAATATGTTGGTACTAAATGTGGCTCAATGCTTACATATATGTGTAAAAAGCAAGTGTACGAGCTGTGATAACTGTGTCTGATAGAATGAAGAGTAGACTGATATATGAAATATTCCTTTATTGGGTGAGAAAATCAGACCATGTCATAACTGCTTTAAGTCACACAGAATAGATAAATTCAAATTCAAATTTTATTTGTCACATACACAGTCATACACAGTATGATATGTAGTGAAATGCTTGGACAACTGCTCGTGACCTAAAGAAAACAAAAAAGGAAAAGGCTATGAATAAGATAGGAAATAAATATGAAAAATTAAAAAGGGTAAATTTAACTAGGAAGGAATAAAATATAAATTAAGGTTAAAAATGAAATAACTGTACAACACACTGGGAAAGAATAAGATAAAATATATAAATTAAATTGAAAATAAAATAACTGTACAACAAAATACACAATATAGAACTATATAAGAATGTATGAACAAAATACACAAGAAGTATAAATAAATATATACACAATAACAGCAGCAGTGATTTAAGTGATGAAGTGAAAACAAAGTCCAGTGTGTGTGTAAGAACCATATGTGTGGGTCAGTACTGTGTGGTGGTGTGATTGAGAGACCGTATCGCCTGCGGGAAGAAGCTCCTCCTCAGTCTCTCTGTGTTGGTCTTCAGGGAGCGGAATCGCTTTCCTGACCTCAGCAGAGAGAACAGTCTGTTGTTGGGATGGTTGAGGTCCTTCACGATCTTCCTGGCCTTGGTCCAGCACCGCCTGCTGTAGATTGAGTGCAGGTCAGGGAGCTCGGAGCAGATGGTGCGCTCAGCTGACCGCACAACCCTCTGTAGAGCTCGTCTGTCCTGCATGGTGCTGTTCCCGAACCAGGTTAAGATGTTTCCCGTCAGGATGCTCTCTATGGTGCACGAGTAAAAGTTCCTGAGCACCTTGGAGGGCAGTTGGAAGTCTCTCAAGCGTCTGAGGTGGTAGAGACGCTGACGGGCCTTTTTCACCACGGTGTTGATGTGACAGGACCATGACAGGTCCTGCGTGATGTGAACTCCGAGGTATTTGAAGCTGTCCACTCTCTCCACTGGGCACTCGTTGATGACGGGGGTCTGGTAGTTCCTCTCCTGCTTAGTGCTGAAGTCCACTATCAGCTCCTTTGTCTTACTGACGTTTAGAAGGAGGTTGTTCCTCTGGCACCAGTTCTCCAGATTCCTAATCTCCTTCAGGTAGGCCGTCTCGTTGTTATCAGAGATCAGGCCCACCACGACGGTGTCGTCAGCAAACTTGATGATGGTGGTGGAGCTGGTAGTGGCCACGCAGTCATATGTGTACAAAGAGTACAGCAGGGGGCTCAGAACACACCCCTGGGGGGCTCCAGTGCTGAGAGTGGTGGAGGCTGAGACATGTCTGCCCATCCTTACTGCCTGTGGTCTGCCAGTTAGGAAGTTGGAGATCCACTGACACATAGATGAGCTGAGTCCCAGATGCTCCAGCTTGGTGGTGAGTGTGGAGGGAATTATGGTGTTAAATGCAGAGCTGTAGTCTATGAAGAGCATTTGAACATAATTCCCCCTTCTAGTGTCCAAGTGAGTGAGTGATGTGTGGAGGAGATGAGAGATGGCATCGTCTGTGGAACGATTTGGACGGTAAGCGAACTGTAGTGGGTCCAGTGTGTCTGGCAGTGAAGAAATGATGAAGTCTCTGACCAGGCGTTCAAAGCACTTCATCACTACTGAGGTGAGGGCTACAGGGCGATAGTCATTGAGAGAAGCAGGGTGGGGTTTCTTCGGGACAGGAACAATGATGGACTCCTTGAAGCATGTGGGGATCACCGACTGAGATAAAGAGATATTATAGTTATTATATTAATCACTTCACTCACAGACAAGTATCTGTAACAGTGTGTATATAGATGTGTCATATATAAGAGACAAATATTGTTCATTTAATATGTTGGTACTAAATGTGGCTCAATGCTTACATATATGTGTAAAAAGCAAATGTAGGAGCTGTGATAACTGTGTCTGATAGAATGAAGAGCAGACTGATATATGAAATATTCCTTTATTGGGTGAGAAAATCAGACCATGTCATAACTGCTTTAAGTCACACAGAATAGATATCAGAGCCTTAAACAGGCTGACTTCTGCTAAATGGGTCAAACTGGGCAGAAAGTCTACAAACACATAACATCCTTATAGAATATGATGTAACACTTGTTAAGGTTCAAAATTGAGGAAGGAGAGTACAAACCACCCATGGTCCAGAAGCTCTTGGTCAAACAATGATTTTTAATGAATACACACGTGTGGGAAGACAACTCTGTACGCAGACAGCAATTAGTCTTCAACTTAATCAAAGCATGAACAGATATTTTATAGCATCAGGGTTTGATTTACTGACGCCCCTTCATGCGTCACAGATACATTTTATACATAGATCAGATCAACACCACAATGACTTTTAACCCAGAAGATCATCTTCTATTTTCATGGATGGTACTTTCCGTTCTTGTCTTAAAGTGAATTGTTCCTCTTTCTTGCCGAGACATGACTAATCTCTCCTCTAAATAAATCTAACTCATGTGTGTGTGTGTGTTGACCTCACATGCTCTTTGTGTCACCTCTTCACCTACTAACTGTCTGTGTCTCGTCCTCAAATGCTCTTTCTCAATTCACCTGTTGCACTTCTGACCTTTCACGAGACCAGAGGCTCACTGAGACTATATGTATGTCTTCTACTAAATAAATGTTTTAACCAAGAACCTCTACTTAAAACCTTAATATGAAATGACCTGATATATAAGTGTTTTGTAAGCATGTATTGCAATTCCTTCTATGTTCTAGTTTTCCCTCAGCATGTATCACCTGAACAGTCACGTCAGTGAAGCTTAAGACCTTTAAAGAACCTGAACATCAACTCAAATAAGCACAGATATGCATTGTGTACACAATAGTTATAACGGCATCTGAAATACAAAATTAACATCATCATAAACATCTTAAGGCCATCTTAAAGCTATCTGTTACATTGTCAAAGCAATGATCATACTGCAGATTATATTATTAATGCAATGGTAATAATGATGATTATTTAACAATAGCAGTAAAATAATTTCCCTGCTCCACACACTATAGATCAACTTAGCTCAGAATATATAAAGCATATAAACAGTTACAGCAATATGATGCAACAAACACAGCAGATACTGATCCAAAATACTCAAAGCTTCATAGAACTGAAACCAACATTTATTTTTAGCTCCATTCTGCTGCTGATACAGACTTTAGGTTTCTGAACATTAAACTTGTTGCTGCCTTTCATAGTGTGTAACTTGAAGGCCCTGAGTACTTTCTCCCACACTGAAAACACTGGGAGGATCACATTATGTGAACATTACCTAATAAGACTGATTCAGCACAGACAGTTATGTTAAACTTTCCTAGCAGTCCTTCACAAACAGGGAACAGTCTGTCTATTCTCTCCATCTGTCAGCTGCTGCTGGCTCTTCCTCCTCCTCTTCCTCACACACTGCTGAGTTTGTCCTGGCGGATCATCAGGGCTGCAAAGCCTCACAGATGATGTGCAGCAGTGGCTCCCTCAGTCTGTCCTCACTCTGGACACTTGCAGTCGTCACACATGGAAATCAAATGTGTGATAAGCTGCAGGATTCAAACACAAGTGTAACTTATAAACACATGTTCATACTTTTATTCCACAATCAGAGAGAAAGAAA
The DNA here is from genome assembly GCF_057382275.1 of Copadichromis virginalis. Classification (NCBI taxonomy): domain Eukaryota; kingdom Metazoa; phylum Chordata; class Actinopteri; order Cichliformes; family Cichlidae; genus Copadichromis; species Copadichromis virginalis. Next base: position 10,249,911 of record NW_028188589.1, read on the forward strand.
CAGAGAGAGAGTGCAGGACAGACAGACAGGTGACAGTCTCAGGTGTACACACTGCTACACAACAGCACCAGAGAAGCAGGATTTAGTGTTTGTGTTATTACGAGTGTAAACAAGAAGAGTTCCAGATGGTGCAGTGGACACATGTGTGACTGCTGTGATTAAAGCATCTTTCTTTCAGCTTAACGAGTGAACCGTCAGCTCGTTCAAACACACGTTAAAGTGCGTTTGGCTCGACACCACCGAACAGAGGCAGCAATATAACACAGCTAACATTAACAGTGCAGTGAATCCTGCTTGTGCCGTGATGTTCAGGACTGCAAACCGAGCAGCATCACTGACTTTCAGCTTGTTGTGTTTGTGGATATATGACTGACTTTAATTATCCACAAAATCATCACATTCTCTGTCAGATTAAGGTCGACTATTGAACGGCGTATATTTTAAAGGCTTTAAAACCAAGTTAACGCTGAAAGTACAAACATCACTAATGTCACATAACTCTGCCGACAAGGCATAGCTATGGCTATGAAATGCTCTTTGTGTATCACTTCTTCATTATGAAAGATGTCATTAATGCACTAGTAATGTCTCATCTGGAGTATTGTTCAATCATTTGGTCAGCAGCTAATGAGACAGATCTTAACAGACTTCAGTTAGTCCAGAATAAGGCGTCCAGATTAGTGTGAAGATGTTCATACTATACTAATATTGATCAAATGCATAATAACCTTTCTTGGCTTCCTGTACAGGCTAAAATATTCTATGGCTTACTTGTAGTTCTAAAGAAAGCAATTCTGTTAAACACACCACATTTATTCTGCTCAGCTGCAGTATCCAGATGAAATACATCATCATATTACACAGTTTTCAACAAACTGCAATTTAGTAAATGCTCGAGTTAAAAGTAACGTTTTGTAAAACTGTTACATTTAGAGCAACTTTTAAGTGGAATAAGTTGCCTTAAAAAATTAGAGCATTATTCAAAACTTCAATGAAGACTTAAAAGCCGATTTACAGAGCTTTTAGTTCTTGTAAATATTGTAAGACATGATTTGTTTTTGAAATTTGTGTAATGTGCCTCAATGTTATTGATATTATTATTATTATTATTGATTGCTTATATTTGAACAATTGTGAAACCTCACTGTGGATGTAAGAGTGAAATTATGTGGATATCTTGAATCCACTTTATTGTGTAATATTTTATGTGAGTATTTGACGGAAGACGAGCAACATCTGTTGTGGAAGCTAACGGGGTTCCTTTAGAATAAACAAACATAGGATTTATTATCACTGAATAATTCTGTATAAATCTATACAAATTATAGAAATATGTAATAGGAAACAACAAAATAATCTAAATTATAAAATAATGTGTGTGTGTGTGTGTGTGTGTGTGTGTGTGTGTGCATGATTTTAGTGTTTGAACAGTCATGAATTATCTTTAACAGCAGGTTGGATGTAATGTGTTAGAACTACCAGCAGGTGGGGATAAGAGACCTTTAAGGTGTTTGGTGCCACGCTCCACCTTCAGGTTTAAAACTAGTGTTAATGGAGTTTGAAGGTTGAGTTTGTTCCACGACTGCATTTCACTCACTGCCTCTGTTTGTATCTCTGTCACTGCAGGACCAACATGGAGCCAGAAGTCAGCGCTCTCAGGAGGCCGACAAACCTCACAGAAGAAAGGGAGAGAAAAAACACAGCTGTGACGAGTGTGGGAAGGGTTTTACTCTGAGGGCTAAACTAAAACAGCATCAGGTCATCCACACTGGAGAGAGACCGTTCAGCTGTGACTTGTGTGGAAAGTCTTTTTCCTTCAAGGTTTCCCTAAAACAACACCAACTCATCCACAGTGGAGTTAAAGCGTACAGCTGTGATCAGTGTGGCAGAGCTTTTACTCAAAGTAGCCACTTACAGAGGCATCTAGTTACCCACTCTGGAATTAAGGCATACAGCTGTGATCAGTGTGGCAGAGCTTTTACTCAAAGTAGCCACTTACAGAGGCATCTAGTTACCCACTCTGGAATTAAGCCATACAGCTGTGATCAGTGTGGCAGAGCTTTTACTCAAAGTAGCCACTTACAGAGGCATCTAGTTACCCACTCTGGAATTAAGCCATACAGCTGTGACGAGTGTGGGATGGAGTTTACTGTGAAGGCTTCACTAAAACAGCATCAGGTCATCCACACTGGAGAGAGACCGTTCAGCTGTGACTTGTGTGGAAAGTCTTTTTCCTGGATGCGTTCCCTAAAACAACACCAACTCATCCACAGTGGAGTTAAAGCGTACAGCTGTGATCAGTGTGGCAGAGCTTTTACTCACAGTAGCCACTTACAGAGGCATCTAGTTACCCACTCTGGAATTAAGGCATACAGCTGTGACGAGTGTGGAAAAACTTTCGGCCAGAGAGGGAGCCGAAATACACACCTACGCATTCACACCAGACATGATGTGTACTGCTGTGAACAGTGTGGCAAACAGTTTACAACAGACGCACAGTTACAACAACACATGTTTACCCACACTGAGGAGAGACCTTATCGATGTGACCTGTGTGAGAAGACTTTTAAATCTCCACATCACCTGAGACGACACCAACAGATCCACACCAGAAAGAGACTCTACAAGTGCAGCTACTGTGAGGTATGTATTTATATTGTTATCTTGTCATTTTAGCCTGACTGTTTGGAACAACTCTGCTCATTAAACTGTGTTAGCATGTTAGCAATTCTACTGCATGGAAAAGCAGCTCTGAGTGATTATTCAGATTTTCCTTTCAGTTATGATTTTAGTATCACTGTAGTATTATGGTGGTAGTATTGTAGTTATTGCAGCCCAGTAAACTGAGTGTGTTAACTGAAACAGTCAAATGTAGTTGGACGTCTGCAGAGATGCTCTTTATTTCAGGCGACGTTCAGGATACAAGGACTGACTTACACTGTCTTTGTGTCTTTGTTTAGAAGCAGAGCGACACAGATGGATCCAGTTCTCAACCCTGTCATCACTGTGGTGGTGGGAAAGACTTTCATTGTGACCTCTGTGGAAAAACTTTCAGTCGGCAAGCTGCCCTTAAAACACATCAACGTAGACACACTGGAGACAAACTGAAATACTGCAAAGAATGTGGGAGAAGCTTCACCACATCACATCACTTAAAACAACATGAACTGATTCACAGTGGGGTTAAAAAGCACCTCTGTGATCAGTGTGGGTCATCCTTCACCACTGCATGGAAGCTTAAATCACACAAACGAGTCCACACAGGAGAGAAACCACACAAGTGCAGACACTGTGAGAGAAGCTTCTCACGGTCAGGTAGTCGTAACATTCATGAACGTGCACACATGGAAGGAAACTACAGCTGTGACCAGTGTGACAAGAGCTTCAGGAATCTCAGTTCATACTCTGAACACAAACGATCCCACGTTACTAATAAACTGTTTCACTGTTACCAATGTGCCCAAACATTCACCTCATTGTCTGCTCTGTGCAAACATCAGCGCGATCACTCAGGGCTGAAATCACTCTCATCACTGGATAACAGTGAATCTGAAGACACAGAAAGATCCTCTGGTTTCTGTGTCGGACTCAAAAAGGTTGAGATCAGGCTCCACAGAGTTCAGATAGAATCATTTAAACTTGTGTTGAACTGAACTGGTTGCTGGGCTGAACTTCTACATAATACAGATCTACATGGGATCTTCTTTTCTGTTGTTTTACTGAGTCAGTTTTGTCCTTTTTTCTCTGTCCTGGTTTTGCTCGTCTGTAAATGATTGAAACTCAGTCAAATAGTTCATTGTTCTCCAGCAAAACGTTTTGGAAACTCATGTTTAACCTTTAAAACTCTGACATGTTTTAGCACACAAGGCTTCATCGGGGAGTTCACTCATGATTGGACCATGAGAACAAAGGTTTTTAGTTCTTTCAAAGAGAGTCTTGGAGATGTTTGATGTTTCTGTTTTTCTGAAACCACCTGAAAGAAAAACTATTTTTCTTGCTTTATGTAGTGTGGAAGTTTTTAATGTTTCTTCATCTGTGATGTTCTTGAATGTGTTCACGTGAAGATGGTACAAATAAACTGTCCTTTCAGCTTTAGCTCCTAATTTATTCATTATTTATGGTTGTAGCACAGCAGCCGTCTCTTGATTAACACATGGAGGGCTCGGGATCTGATGGTGTCGTCTCCCTAATTTGCCCACTCAGTAAATCTCACTCATGGCCAAGAAATTGAAATAAACCTTGTTTCCCTGCTGGATAGTGATCCACTGTAACTCTGCTCCTCCTTCCTGTTTAGGATTTCTGTGGCTGAAGTAAAATTCCCTCCATCCATCACTTATCCCAGCTAACCCAAAGTGAAATAAAGTTTTGCTGGTCTTAAAAAAGCATTACAATAATGGGCATTACCAATGCAAACTGAATGATACAGAAGATGAAAGAAGAGACTTTGATCAGTTAATAAAGCTCATGATCTGGATTCATTGTGGCTGCTACACAGATACTTCTGGGTCACTTCTCTCAGTTAGGAACCTTCCTCACCAAACTGACTGTTGGACCACACCCCTGGTTTCATGAGAAATTGTTTCAGCCATGATTTCTCTTCCTGTATTTCAGAGTAAAGACTGAAGTGACAAATGGAAGCATGTTTAAAAAACACAATGTGAGAGAGACGTTGAGGTCCTTAGAAGTTACCCTGGGTTTTTCTGTCACCCTGCTAGATGTTACACACCTTGTTATTGGACTGATTTCTACTGCTGGACTACTCCTGCGGAGAGTAACAATACTCTTACTAATTAGCTCCCTTTCACACCTTTGGGGATATTTATTTTTGTGTTTGCAGCGCTGTGAGCCAGAACAGCGAGAGAAAAATCTGCAACAGCGACGAGCCGAATGCTTACGTGAATCGCAGCAGCTGCACATGTGCTACGCTGAATTAGAGGATATCTTTGCTCTGGATTTCTATTTCTACTTTTTCATTTCTATATGATTCTTCTTGCATCTAAACAAAGATGATTCAATTTGCTAAATGTTGATGGCTCTTCGTGCTCAGGTGTAAATGAGACGTAATATTTGCTCTTGGTTTGGTTCTCCTGTACAGAACCTTGCAGTACAACAGAAACCTAAAAACATTATTTGTAGTTGTTATTCTTAGTTGTTCTGCTGCCTAAATACCACAGGGTCTGATTATGAAGTTATTGAGCTGCACATACTTTACGACCTGCTTAAGTTCGAGGTCACAGCGTCTGTAGAGCAGCTGGAACATAATGAAGTCTACAAGGTTAAAGTTTTCTCTTCAGTTATTGTTCTTTCTGCTGCTTGGTTTGATGGATCTGAGAGCTTTTGTTTTTATTATTGTTATTATAATTATCATTAATATTTTACTCTCTAGAAGCTTTAAAATAGTGTTTGTGTTTGAAAACATTGATTTAAGAATTGAACAGAAACATCTGTCCTTCTGAAAATCGCCCAAAGGCACGGAGACAAAGTCAAAGGATGCAACCTGTAACTTTCTCTTCCTTCATGTCAGGACCACCATCCATGATTTATATAAAATGCATATAGCAACAGTAGCACTTTAGTTTGGACTTTATGATTTCTGTAACTGGAAAATATTATTTTGTTTAAAGACAGAAGTGACCGCATAGTTGCAACATCAAAGGGAAATATGAATTAATTAGCATCAAGTATATTTGTTGCTTAAGCGTTTGCACTATAACTTAAGTAGGATTATAACTTTTAAGGAAGGAAAGATTTCAGATATTTAGTTCACTGTTTCAGTTATTTTATATGAAATTAAAACATTTACGTTGGTCAAATATGATGCTCTAAATCAAATAAAAGTTTGAAAATAAATGATGTATTTTTAAATGCTGCAACAAATGTTCACAAAAAGTAACTATAATTAAAACCAGTTAAACAAAATCAAATGTTTGAATCATGCTTAACCAAATGCCAGGCTGGAGAGCTGAACCTAAAGTATACGTAGAAAGATTTCAACATCTGAGCAGTTTTTAATGTTTTTATCACATATAAATGTCACAGCAGTGGGTCCTGGCCCAATGCTTTGTGTTTTTGGTTTTCTTTGACTCTTGTTTTTCTTGGTTTTTGTTCTTCTTATTTATCAGGCTCTCAGTAATCTTAGTTCTCCCTCCCTCAGTGTTCATTTCAGCCTGTGTTTAGTTTCTGTTCCCGTGTCCCACGTTTCATCGTTTCATGTCGAGTCAGCCCTGTCTCTCTGTTTCCTGTGTCTCCCCAGTCAGCCCCGCCTCCCTCGGGCACTCATGTGTGATACAGAGTAAGAAACCTGACTACATTTGCTACACTCTCTTTATTACCTGTTACTTTAAAATTCATACACTAATTATGTCTGCCCATCTCTCTAATGTGAAGGTCAAAGGTCAACATCCCAGTGACATAAGAATAATCCCAAAGGGGCAAAGGCAGCGGTTAATTTAGCACATTTAGCATCAAGGGTACAGCAAGGATATACTTTTACTTATTGTGGCAGGGGTGTGGTCTCTGGCCTGCTGCAGTGGAGGCTGGTGGCGGGACGTTGGACGGCACAGGTGAGGGTGATGGAGCTCATGACTCTCCCCTTTATAGTGACGGAGGAGACTGGCGTGGGGGAAGCGTGTAGTGGAGGAAGCCGAGGAGAGAGCTGGTTTCTGGCTACAAAGACGGCGTCAAACCAGAAAAGATTGCTCGTGGTCAAATAATGTGTCAATCACCTGTGAATCAAACTGTGTGTGGCTCAGTTCATGTCACAGTGTTATTTAGTATATCTTCACTTGTCTCACTCTCCTTCTGTTCTGTCCATCAGGACGATCCTCAGCGCTTACACAGATCCTCCATCGATGTTTTGGATCCAATCAGTGATCAGTTCTACGAGGAGGCCTGGATGTTCACCAGCGCTCGCTACACCTCCATCTACCAGAAGGTGAGTGTACTCCTTTGTACTCAGATTAACATTTTACTTCTTAAAATACATTTTCATATATGAGCTTTCTATTATTTCATGGGCCATTTAATCAATATTAAAATTACAAGCATATCAACAAAGGTGAAGCTGGTTTTTTTCCACTTGCTGTCACACAGTCATGGAGGAATACAATAAATACATAATCAGTCATAGATCCTGAACAATGACATTAAAAGAAAGTCTGTGGCTCTAAAAACTAAACAGTATAAAGACATGCTCCAAGCTGCTGTTTCTCTCCTACTCCTCTAGGTTTTCCACTGTCGGCCATCCAGCGATGCTGGAGGGCTACCTGGCCAATGCTGGCCTACACAAAGAGGTCCTGGCTCGGAGGAGCTGAAGAAGATCCTTGCCTTCCTCGTCAGTTTCCTCTTCAGTTCCTATCCCAACAAAACCTTCTTGCACCTATTAGCTCCAAAGAGGCTATGGTGCCCGTGGAGGTCTGGACGTGAGGCCTGTGCTCATCACGTGGATAGAAAACACTCTGACACCATTCTGGAGGTCTGATGGGACTCTGACCAAAACACAGATGAAATAAAACTTGTGGCTGGAGCTTTTAAAATGACTTTTTCACCTCATAGATTAATGCTCATGATTGCATGTTAGCAAGACAGCATCTCCCCAAGGTGAAACTCTCAGGAGACATTTACTCTTAAACTGTAATCTGGTTGAGACTACTTGAGGAGATCTTAGTAGCGAGTATGTGGATTTAGTCTCTTCACCAACAGCAGACAGACCCATGCCAAGAAAGCAGACATGTTCTCAAAGAAAGCCGAGAGCAGAGATTGGAAAAAGCTAAAAAGAAAAAGCTGCAGCTTCAGACGACTATCTGCCTGTAAGGCTGAAAAAGTCCAGTTACGCTCTATTTTGGAAAAGCTCCCAGTTTTGGTAACCTGGACTTTTATTTCCCCTCTTCTGCTACAGATGTTGACTGTGACCTCAGAGGCCAACTGGACCACACAGCTGCAGCAGGAGTGAGGGAGAGGAGTCTTCATCCAGCTTCAAAGAAAACATCCAGGTAAAGTGACGTGGATCAGCGGATAAAGCCGTCTCCACTTTCAAAGGAGATCCTCTGAGAGAGAGACTCTCTGAGCCATTTTAGCCTCAAATTATAGGACTTTATAGTACAGCAACACTTTTAAAGGACAAAAATAACATAAACTGTGACTGTAATACAAACAAAGTATTGCATGTGTTTTTAAAAGTGTTCCTCCGATGGGCAGGATATCACTATTAGACTGTCCCACCAGCCAACTTCAACAAGAGACCACAGCAGCATTCAGTGATCAGCACAGATGTTCCTCTAACACTCAGCATCTGATCCCTGTTGGTCTGTGTGCTTCTGCTTTTGCTCAGTTAGAAACCCTGCAGCAACCCGACCCAAAACTGTGTCTTCTTGTTGGCCTCAACGTTGAAGTGTCAAACGTCCAACATCTGGAAAGGAAACCACGCCAGTGTACTGTGATGTTTCACCAACATGTGGCAGACGCTGGTCCTGCCTTTCATGCTGACATCAGCAGAGAGCCCCGCCTACCTCAAAGCCTCCCCTGTCATGTATTGATCAGGATGATTATGAAGATGAGCGAGTGCAAATAAGACTGTAAAAGTCCACGAGCAGAATGTTTGGATGCTTTCTAATGATTCATGAATATCATGAGAGTGTTTGTGTGTTTTGTCTTTTCTTTGCTGACGTTTGTTACTAACAAAGACAATTTACGCTCTGTGTGTGTTTTCATCCTTACCAGCCGCACTCTAACTGCAATGAAGGAAACAAACTGTAGAAATGGTCGACTCAGTGACTTCATAAAATATTGAAGTGGTTCAGGTAGAGCCAGTTTTTAAATGACCATGAACACTGAGCGTATTGTATCTGTACAGCATGTTTTTCTATTAGACAGATTTGTAACAGAGGCCTTGCTCTCAGTAAGTTTGAAATCCTTTTCTGATTTCTTTTGTAATCTCTGATCTTTGTGTATCCTGCTCAGTTTGCATGCTGCCTGTAGGAGTTTCTGTCTTTGTATTTGAAGAGAATTCATTGAATATACTCAGCTGCTTCCCTTTGGTGCCTCACACATCACTGAAGTTTTTCAGTGTCCAGTTATTTGTTTTTAATAGCTGTTTGAATTCTCTGTATGTTTGACCCTGTAGACTGTTTAATGGACTGCTCGTCTTCCTGTTTGTAACCACTGCCTGTTTAGGACTAAAGATTTGGATTTTTGACTTTAACACAGCCTCTGCGTGTCGTCCCTTTGTGTCCTCGTCCTCTGTGAATGTGTCACAGATGTTTCCATGATAATAACACAGCTTTCCCACAGTGGCTTGCAGCAGCATTTATTCACAGCACATTTGAGAAAGGTTCAGATTAACTCGATGAGTTTATATTCAGAATGATTCTGACAGTGGGCCACTGTGAATTGTGATCTTTCATCAGGTCAATGTTTAAGTTCAGTATTTCAAAGCAGGAGCTATGAACAGTCATCATGTTGGCATTAGAATTATTATTATTAATCATTATTAATAATGTCGTTACTCATGTATAACTTTGATTAGTATACATGAATTTTATCAATAATAAAAATAATGAATAATTCATGTATAACTTTGATTGTGTTTTGTATATTAATTATATTTAAATAGAGATGTTGACCCTGTCTCTACAGTAGCATCAGTGTAACAGACATTATTGGTCCAAGCTGTCATAAATGGGGAGCCTGATCCTTTATTATGAAAACATGACGAGTATTTTTCTTGTCAGTTGGGAAGAAGTTGGTCTTTTTTTCCTTCTTTTTGCTCAGTTTGTCTTTTCTTTGATAATTGAAACTCTGATCAAACCTACTCATGTTCACAGCATGTAAAAGCAGCTGACAGTCCGTGGCATTGTTGTTTGTAGAGGTGCAGTGTAGTGGGAGCATAAATCAAAAGAAAACAGTAAAATTTATGTAATAAAACATCTGAATGAAAATGAACAGGCCCTTTATGAACTTCAAAGGGATCTGAAAACAACACTTTTTAAAAGAGTATCTTGGGGTGTAGGTGGTCAAAATAGAAAACTGAGCTGAGACTCTAAGTTCAATCCATCCATTGGTTTTTACTTAGGAGGAAGAAATGTCAGGCTGGTGCAGGCTGGTTAGGTGCATGTGGTTATCTTTACCTAAATGAGTTCACTTTGTGGCTGCCAGGTTGGGCAGAAGTACCTGTCCCCTGTTAGGCTTAGTTAGGCTGTTCTCTTCTAATCAGACAAATAAGGCGATGACTTTCTGCGAACAGTATTTCTTATAACTCAGCAGTATAATGCATCATAAAACAATATCATTCATTCACAATAAATCAGCAGTCTAATGCAAATCAGTTTAATAAATGCAATAGTTATTACCTTTAGGTTATTACCTTTAAACCTTTAGGAGAGCCGTCTCTGTGCTGTGGTTCACCCTAAAACCAGACTGGAATATCTCCAGGATCTGTCTATCATTGAGAAAATCAGTAATCTGAGTAAAAACAAGTTTTTCTAAGATTTTACTTAAAAATGGTGAGTTGGATACAGGTCTGTAGTTATTAAAATCATTACAATCCAAATTGCTCTTCTTCAGAAGGGGCCTCACCACCGCCGTTTTAAAGGCAGCAGGGAAGACACCCAACTGAAGAGAGCAATTCATCATGTATAAAAGCTCAGCCTCAAAAAATCCATAAAGTGTTTTAAAGAGTGAAGAAGGGATTGGATCTAAAAGACATGTGGTGGGTCTCACTGTGGAGAAAACTTTCTGCAGGTTCTCAGCATTAACCAGGACAAAGCTGTCCAGTGTCTCCTCAGGTACAATCGAGCCCTCAGATGTGTTTAAAATCATATCACGATTAGATAAAATATCAGATCTGATGGCGCTGATTTTTCCCCTGAAGTGGTCTGCAAACTGCTCACAGAGCGAGTCTGTTCTTTGGGAGCTGTTAAAATCAGGGTTAAATAAATGATCTATGGTGGAAAAGAGGACCTTGGGATTATTTTTGTTATTACTGATTATTTTGGCAAAGTATGAATTTCTTGACTTCCTTAATGTATTATTGTACATTTTAAGTTGCTCGCAAAATATTTGATGGTTGATAGTGTTTTTATTTTTCCTCCACCTCCTTTCTGCTGCCCTGCAATTTCTTTTGAGTTTTTTGACTTCTTCGTTTCTCCAGGGTGATGCATGTTTTACGTTAATCTTTTTGGTGGTGAGTGGAGCAACGGAGTCAAGGCTTTTCTTCAGTTTGCTGTTAAAATAACTAAAAATCAAATCGCAGGATGCAGGTAAAATCACAGGGGGGCATTCGTCTAAAACCCTGGTGAAATTTGCAGCCACTTCAGAGGTTAGATAGCGCCTCCTCACAGTTCGCACTGAGGTCTTCCGCTGAATAAAACCGGTGATGTTAAAAAACACACAGTAGTGGTCAGAGACAGCCAAGTCAACAACAGAGGACACGCTGGTGGACAGCCCATGGGTGATGACCAGGTCCAGAGTGTGTCCTCTGTTGTGAGTCGACTGCGTGACGTGCTGGTAAAATCCAAACAGTGAAGAATGTTTAAGAATTCTTTTGCTGCAGGGTCAGAAGGATTATCTATGTGCAGGTTAAAATCACCGGTTAAAATTATCATGTTATATTTTGAGTGTATGTTTGTTAAAAATTCAGAGAATTCCTTGATAAAAGCAGCGCTGTCTTTAGGTGGTCTATAAACTGTGACAGATAAAACTGGAGGGCTGCTGAAAACAATAGCACGGAATTCAAAAGTGGTAAAATGATCAAGTAAAATTTGTTTGGTGGTGAGTGTGTTGTTGGTTAAAGATGCAGTCCCACCACCTCTCTCACCACTTCTAATAGAAAAAGAGAAATTAAAATTTGGTGGGGAGGCCTCAGTGAGAACAACTGGTGCATCCGAACCCAGCCATGTTTCAGTTAAAAATAAACAGTCAAGTTTATTATCTAAAATTAAATCATTAATAATAAAAGACTTGTTCCACAGAGAGCGGACATTTAAAAGTGCCATACTGATTGAGACTGGTGGATTTTTGACAATAGAGTTGAATGGATGTTGATATTTTTGAAGAGGCCGGAGGTTATTAATGTTTTTGGAGTTACTGGATTTATGATAATTCTGTTGCTCTGTTTGTGATTATGACGGGTATTGTGTTGACTGTGGGAGAGAAAGGTCCGAGTCCAGAGTTTTGTGTATTACTGTTAAAAGTGGAACAAATATAGGAGCTGGGACCAAGGGGACATCAGTCAGTAGCAGACGGATCAGCAGGTAATGTCAGTTTGGGGTAGTGACAGGGCGGTGTGCGGCAGTGCTGTACGCCAAATGCCAAATTGGCGGACAGCAAACGGCGTCCCCAGGCGTTGAGGTGGAGCCCGTCTGCCCCAAAAAGATGCCTCCTCTCCCAGAAGGCATCAAAGTTGTTAATAAAACCCAAGCCGTGGGAGACACAGGCGGAGGAAAGCCAGGTGTTAAGGCTGAGCAGCCGGCTGAAACGGCCTATCCCTCTGCCACAGGTGGGGGTGGGCCCAGAGATAAAAGCACTCACCTGCAACTGACCAAGGAGGCTGAAGAGTTGGAGGAAGTCCAACTTCAGCAGCTCAGATTGCTGTTTGGGGATGTCATTGGTGCCGATGTGGATGATGAGCCGGTTAACCTGTGGGTGGGATGCCAGAATGTTGGGAATTCTGTCCACTATGTCAACAACAGTGGCTCCCGGGAACGACAGCGTGAGCGCCCCCCTCATCCGCACGTTCCTGATGATGGAATCCCCGAGGACCAGCGTGGAGAGAGGAGGTGCCACCGGGGGCTGTTGGCCATCTGAGACGCCCGCGCCGCGACACCGGAGGTGTTCAGATGGAGATGCGCCAGCCGGACTGCGTGAGTGACTCCCAGGTTTAGCTCTGACTCTACGCTCTGCTGAATCCTTTGAACCTGCTGATCAGTAAAGCTCTACGTGCTGCAGCAGATTGACCTCATCTGTGTTCACAGGTGTGGACCTCAGCGCTGAGGTGCAGGAGACTTTCATTCAGTTCTCCCTGCAAACAGCATCCAGCCTGGAAATACTGTCATCTTTCCCACAAATGCTGCTCTTATCTCAGAGAAGAAGTCTGATGTAAATAACTGCAATCAACAGTGATGTTCTGCACAGATCACTTTTCCATTTTGCTCTCTAGATGAGTCCCAGCTGCCTGACCTTGTGTCCAGGTGATCGTCTCACTGAGGAGCTTTTGTTCTGAAAATCTCACGTCCATCACCTGTTTCCTTTTTACTATCTCTGCTCTTTCTTTATTCACAATGCTCATAATATCACACAATTATATTCATCACCTGCATGTTTTTATCCAGCTGCTGTTAGAACCAAACAAATAAAAAGGATGAAAAGCCTGAAATCCTTTGATTTATTACATTTGAAACAAATATGAGAGCATCCCTAACAGCACAGCTGAGACCTTTGTTTTAATCAAGCCTTTGTATCGACACACTTGTAAAGATTCATATACAAAACATAATAGAATAAATCAATATAAAATACACATAATCACAAAAATGCAGCCATGTTGTGAGTTTGCATGTAAAACATGCATGTTTCCCTTTGTACAGGCAGATTTACAGCAGACAAAGCAACACGCTGATCGACTTTGACCGCTGCAAAAACAAAATACCCACCAAGTCTGAAGTCGATCAGAGGAACTGTTGACAGACTGACAGACATACAGATGCTTGATTCATTAGTGCGATTAAATGTTCTTCTTTAGCAGCATCACTTCATGTGTTTGTGTTCCAGGAATAAAGGTCTGTTTAAACTGGACGTCTCCTCAGCATCACTCGTGCTGTCATGGTTTCAAAGCTGTGCAGAAAGAATCTGAGGGATGATACAGAGGTGACCAAAGTTACAAACATCCAGCTGTGCTGCAAATGTTTGCAGAGCTCCAAACTCTTTGGCTTTCTGCAGAGCAAGTATGGAAGAAGCACCTGAGCTAACTTCAGTTTAGACGATATGAGGAAAAATGCTGCTTCCCAAAGTTTCCTACAAGTATCCAGTTTATATTTAGAGAAGCGAAGGCTCTTTATCCTGACAACTACTCCCTGGTGGATCCCTGTCCTGTGACAGCAGCAAAGACTGTGTATCAGTGTCATCAAAGCCACTTCAATAACCAGTGTTTAAAGCTCTCTAGCAGATGGACTTCAGTGGCAGCAGCCTCTGTCTGCTGTGTACAGAAGGTTCTCTGATGAAGCACACAGCAGATGCTGCACTACAACAGCAGCAGCAGCTCAGCTTCAGTTTGCTTCGACGCCCTTTTTGACCTGTGAAACAGCAGAAAATGAAACATTTCAACACCCGTTTGTTAGCGTGAGCTATTCTGCTGTTTTTCATCATTTCACAGGTGAAATAAAATCACATTTACTTCCTGTAGGAGTGATCGTGTCCAGCCTGACTGAGACCATGTGCTCCATCCTGCACAGGTAATAAACCTCTGACATGAAGGGCTGTCAAGTAGTTTTAGACAAATGGGGGTAAAAGAGACGTTAAAAGCTTAAAGAGAAACTACATTTTCTAAGAACTGTCTGACGTTCACCTCTCACACAGTGGATACGATTCTGCCGCTGCAGGAATAATCTTTGTGCTTATGAAACTGTCCATGTGTTTGCAGAAAATGTCACATGTTCAAAGCCATCCCAGCACCTGGAGTTTGTATAAGTGCAGCTGTTGGTGGGGAGATAGTCTCACTCTTCTATATAAAGAGTCAGCAGGCAGCAGATCTTCATCTGTGATCTCCTCCATCATCACGTCTTCACTCTTCAGCAGCTATGGCTTCACTTCGTGCCCTTGTGGGAGTGGTGCTGTGCTCCTCATGGTTTCTGCTTCTGCCTCAGGCCGACTTTGATTTACAGAGTCATCCATAATATTTTTTATTTTTTATTTTACTGCCCATCTATTTTCATACAAATGTCTCCGTCTTATGGAAAAGGGGTGGAGCTTATCCAACGAGGACAGGCAGGGCCCCCCCAGACAGTTTAGCAGTCTATACAGGAGGCTGACCTTTGCAACATGTACTTCTATAATGACTTCACCATTTAGGTTATTTGGTTATGTTTCACCCTGGATTTTGTGTGATAATATTTATTTTGTCCACTGATTTAAAAACAACAAACTATATGAATATAAAACAGAGTGAACAACAAAACATCAGCTTTGGAAACTTTGATGTAAAATTCTGCAGTTGTTTTCTCAGATATAGCATAAATCAAACTAACATACATCAGTGTGTTATTAATGTGCACACACACACACACACACACACACACACACACACACACACACACACACACACACACACACACACACACACACACACACGTGTTACAATAAACAGCTCTTATGCTTCTGTATGATTCTCAGTGCTTTCCATTTGCGTGTCCACAGGTTGCTGTAAGTGGTGCTTGACTGCAGTTTGCTCTCATTTCAAGTGGTTTGCTGTCACAAAGCCAACAGGAAGTCCGGCCATGGTTGAGCCAACTGAAGATGGGTTGAAGGTGGCGTCCTCGTTTCCTCTGTGAGCGCGAGAGGACAGACAAAGCAAACACCGTTTGGACAGCATTAAAATATTTACACTGATGATTAATGTTGTGTCTTTGCACCTGTAGCGATACATGTTGGAAAATGGAGACTTTAGCCACCAAGACTGACGTGCCTGGAAACTTCCCTGTGAGTACGCCCACAAAGACAGGAAACAGTTTAGCCACCGCGGTTAATCCTCCATCATCATCATCCAGTATTTTTCACATCTTTTCTTCTGCTGTTTCCCTTGTTGTCAGTGACTGAAATGCGTGTGGTCGATGGGAAGCCTGACGAGTACGGCCTGAATCATTCCATCAACACCGGACGGAGTGAAACCTTTGTTGAAAACAGATTATATGGTAACGTTGCATTTAGCTTCAGTAAACTGTGAAGTTACAGCAGCAGATTTACATCACGTGGCTTCACAGGAAGTAGTCTGGACCTCAGCGCTGAGGTTCAAGCAGCTCTGCTTGCAGACGGCATCCTTCCTGAAAATGTTCTTCATCTTCCTAAAACCAGAACTTTTACATTGGTGCTGAAGTTCTATATAAAAACAGCCTGAAATACAAAGTGATGTTGTGCACTGATTACCTCACACTTTCCATGTTTCCTTCTACAGAGGAGTGTCCGCCTGAGTGTTTTGTCTGATCTGTTGTTGATCGTCTCATTGACACTGCATGCAGATCTGACACCAGGGCTGGACTGGGACAAAAAATGGTCCCGGGCATTTTGACTGGAGACCGGCCCCCCAGGTATTAAAGGAAAAACCATGAAGCCTTTGAATGAAAACAAACGCTGTTGTCACAGTGATGGACGCTGTCTTGTTGGTATATGTTAAGAGATTTTCTACATTATACACTATAACCAAATCTCTATAATACAATATAATCAAGTAGGCCTTATATTCTAACCAAGTGTGCCTTATATTTAGTGTGTTCATATATTTTCACATAACCAAGCCTATTGTTGAAGAATCAGCTAACCAAGTTTATTGTTAAAGGAAAACTGATACATTCCTTACTTAAGTGTTTGAGATGTTTTGACAGCATGATATAATGATGCATTCTTTCCTATAATGTCTGTGATGTCAGATAAAGCATGATATACTTCTGTATTTTTAATCCCAGTGTGTGAAAGATCAGATAAGTTGATTTAATGCTTAACCTCTCGTCAACATCTGTTAAAAGAGGAAGTACTATGTAACCCATTTTTGCCTTATAAATAAAGCAGCGAGCCTGTGCTCGGGGTGGTGTCTTCTCAGAGAGACATTCACCCGTGCGCACGTTTTCTAATTACTCTCTGAGTTGGTCTGCAGTTGTCTCATTTCTCTTACTTGTGTTTTGAACAAATGTCTAAACCCCTGACATTTAATTGGTCCTTCGTAGCCGGAGAACTGACTGTTATTTTTAACGTCTAGTTTTCCACAGCGGTCTTCATCGGATCCTGACGTCGTGACGCCTGCGCTGGAAAAGAGTCTGTGCACAGCAAAAGAAAATCCGGGAACGTGAATTCGATCTCCGGTCAGCGTTCGGCCTTCACGGCTGCAGGAACCGATGAGCACCGGATCCAAAAACGCAGCGCCACAGTAAGGTGAATATGAAACACTGCATTCCATCAAGCGTTAAAATACGTTGATATTGAGATTTTCCTTTAAAATAGTGTAAGCCTGGTGAGCGCCGACAGATCTCATAGTCCAGAGAGGGACTTAAGGAGACAACAGGCAAGAGCGATAATCTAGAAATCGCTATTAAAAGTTCCGGTTGCTCTGGGTAGCAGCTGTAACGGAACGAGTTCCGGTCACTCGAGGAGTGGCTGCAACGGAACAGGTTGAAGGTTACATGAAATAGGCCTATGGAAAATCTCAATAAAAATTACAAAAACGCGCTTTGTTTGTGTTGAAATAGAGGAGTGAGTTGTTTTTACGACCCAATAAGCGGTCGAACCACTTCTCAAACTGTTTTCCTGTGTACACTCACGTATTGGTTAAAGTGGAAAAAGGGTTGTGCGTCATCACGTAAAATCAATAACCGCTCACTCGAATAGCGAGTGAGTAGAAGGCTGTTATTGAAAACCCATTCTCACTTTTGCATGCCAAAGAAGGTGTCACAGTTCTGACGTAATTAGTTCAAAATGGGTAATTCTAAAACTAAAGTAAAATTAACAGCAGATGAAGAAAAGCTTGAAAGAAACTGTCAAAATGCAGGAAAAGTCAGTGCAAATAGGTGGAGAAATCCACATAAAATTTATTGTCCAGCCTGGCAAGGCAAATGCAATCAAGAGTCAATAACTGCTTTAAAAGCTGCTTTGCAAAAAGAACTATTTGAGGAAAAAAGTCAAAAGAAAAAAGCAAAACGTGTAGCAGAATGGCGACTTTTCAAAGCATGGGAGGCAGAAAATGATAAACGCAGTGCTAAACGTGCCCAAAAACAAGAAAATAAAGATAAACAGAGAACTGCAGGAGAGGAAAAAAACCCCCCTCCTTATGCACCCTCCTCTCAGCCCACACACACAGCAGCAGCAGCAGCAGCTGCACCAACTCCTGCGTCACCGCTTCCTGTAATCTCTCCTCACAACCCTTTTGCTCCAGATCCCTATGCTGAGGCAAAACATCAGCTTAATCTTATGACTAAATATAATCACTACAAAAAAGAGGGAACTGTAGGTCAGTTTCCAATGGTTGCCTTATCAAATCCTAGGTATGGGCAACCCAGTGGGCCTGTAGACGCCCAAGGAATCATACCAATAGATGGAGAACCTCTGATATACGCATTCAGACCCTGGTCCCATAAGGACAGAGAGAATGTGCTAAAAGATGTCCCACCCCTTAATGAAGGTTTTCAACAGTGGCGACATGCGGTAGAATTGATTCGTCGTGGGTGGGGTTTGAATGGTCATGAGATGCTCCAAGTTCTTCAAGATTTATTAGGTTTACGTTTTCCTAGAGTCAGAGGAGCCTACACAGGAAACGACCAAAACGGTGATGTCCTAGGACCAGACACTCCTCAGTTAGATCAACAAATGAATGACTTGTACGGCAGAATAGAAATCAATTTAGCCCCAAGGCCAGATTATGGAAAAATAGGAGAGTGCAAACAAAAGGAAGGAGAGACAGCATCAGACTATCTGGATCGCTTACGTCCTGTTTTCGGGCAAAATTCAGGACTGAATTACGATCCAAATCCACAGTCTGCTTTTCAACAACAATTAAAAAATGCCTTCCTGAATGGCCTAATGCCCAAAATAAAAACACACGTAGACAAACACTGGGTGACACAAAACACAGGCACTCTGCCTGACGCCCTGCAATATGCTGAGCATGCAGTTAAAGTGCATAAACAGAAAGAAAAAACAGAAGGAGTTTTCATGATTGACCCAGAGACAGGCTTCATAGCTTTCTCAGGACAACAAAAACACACAGCAGGTTTTAAGCCACGTAAGGGAAAGCAGAAAGTAGGACAAAGAAGAGACAAAAGAGATATACAATGTTATAACTGTGGTAAATACGGGCACTTTGCTCGAGACTGTAGAAGTGTAAGCCAGGAACAAGAAAGTGATGATGACAGGCGCAGACGCCGTGATGAATGACTAGCACGAGAGGAAGGAAGTGAAACAAGTGAAGGGGAAGTTTACAATATTGAACAACTACTGCTAGGATCAGAAGCAAAGCCAACGGTTATAGTACACGTGAATGGTGTCCCAGTAAAATTCCTTTGTGACACAGGAGCGTGTAGATCTGTCTTAACAGTAGAAGTCCCAAATGTAACTTTCTCAAAAGACACTTTAATTGTGAAATCAGCTTCAGGACATGTGACATTGCAACAGCTAACCGTTCCCCTCTTTATGTCACATAGAGAAAGTGGTCGTGGCTGCAAAAACCAGTGCATCTATGACCCATCTTGTCCACTAAATTTGTTAGGAAGAGATGCTTTAACAAAATTAAAAATAGGAGTTATCCCTGAAGAAAGTGGCATGCAAGCCAGACTCCTACTCTCTGAAAGTCAGAGCCAAACTGAAGACATTTTTGTTTGTGAAGGTTCAGGTGAGCCAAATTATTACTGGACCTTAGATTTACCAAAACTTGAACCTCTGGAAGCCAAGGCTAATGTGTACTTACCTGAACACTCACAGAGGCAGGACCCAGCAGCATACCACAACACCCTGTGGTATAAACATGTCCCAGGCCCAGACAAAATTTATGATCAGCAAGTGCACAGACTAGGACCACAAAAACTAGTCCTACAACACCTGTATGTAACACAGAGTGGCAACGCAGTATGCTCAGTGTTACAGACAGATGCAGTGCAACGCATAAATAAAATGTTGAACCCTCATGTATCTGTTGCATGCAACGACCAAACACCTTGGTCTGAGTTAGGCACAGTGCTGAGAAATGTAGAAATGGACAGATATGACAAAACAGAGTGTGAGGGCTGGCAAAAAGGCCGTAGAACAGGGTGCATGAGACTCACGCTGTGTTGGCCGGTGACAGCCACACCGGCTACACATTTAGCCACAACAGAGCAAGACGAATGACAAGTGTTAACAGTTGAAACACATCCTGAACTAGAAAAGCTACCACAAACATTATGGTCTCAAGGACCCACAGATGTAGGCCTAATAAAAGAAGCAGATCCAGTAGTGGTGAAAACTACAACCACATATAGGCCTGTGAAACCACAATATCCTTTGAGTGCAGAGGCGAGAGAAGGAATTGGACCAGTCATAGCAGATATGCAAAAAGCAGGTATTCTCGTGAAAACTAATGAAGCCACGTGTAATACACCAATTTTTCCAGTAAAAAAGGCTAATACAGGAAAATATCGCCTAGTTCATGATCTAAGAGCAATAAACGAGGTAACAGAGCAAATACCTCCGGTGGTTGCAAATCCACACACAATTTTAAATCAGGTAACACCGAAAGAACAGTGGTTCTCTGTAATAGACTTGTCCAATGCTTTCTTCTCTGTGCCTCTACACCCTGACTCACAGAAGCTATTCGGATTCACCTTCAACAATCAAAAGTATACTTATACAAGGTTGCCTCAAGGATTCCAGAATAGCCCCACTCTTTATGCAGAGGCTTTGAGAAAATCAATGTCATCTTGCTCCCTCCCTGCTCCAGGGCAATTCTTGCTGTATGTAGATGATATATTGATTACAGGCCATACACAGGATGAGTGCAAAACAAACACACTGACAGTTTTGCAACATCTCGCAGAGCAAGGCCATAAGGTATCACAGCATAAATTGCAGTTGTGGAGCCAGGAAGTGACATACCTTGGCCACAAACTAACAGGACAAGGCAGACAGCTGTTAGACAGCAGAAAAGTAGCTGTACAAAATGCTCCAAAGCCAATTACTAAACAACAAATGATGAGTTATCTAGGTCTGTGCAATTTCTGTAGATGCTGGATTCCAGAGTATGCACTGCTGGCCCAGCCACTACAGAACCTCATTTATGGTAAAGACCTAGCATTAAAAGACAAAATACAATGGACCCCAGAAGCAGAAAAAGCTTTTGTTGATTTAAAAATAGCATTGCAGACATGTACCGTCTTAGCGTTACCAGATTATGAAAGACAGTTTGTTCTCCATGTTGATGGTGCAGGAGGGTACATGAAAGCAGTGTTAACTCAAGCTTTTGGAGAAAAACAACGCCCATTAGCTTTCTACTCATGCAAACTTGACTCTGTAGCTGCTGGATTACCTACCTGTGTTCAGGCGTGCGCAGCAGCAGCAGAGGCAGTTAAAAAATGTGCAGACATTGTTTTGGGACATAAGTTGATCATTAAAGTCCCACATGCTGTGACCTCTATTTTACTCCAAGCAAATCTCTCTTTCCTCACACATGCCAGACAACTTTCTTATGTGGGGATTTTACTTTCACAATCACATATCACAATAGAGAAGTGTGGCCAGCTAAACCCAAGCACACTTTTGCCGACCCCTCTGGATGGAGAACAACATTGTTGCATTAAAAAATTAGAGGAAGACACAAAGCCTCGCAATGATATACACAGTTCCCCCCAGAGCAGTTTCAGTAATGTTTTTGTGGACGGCTCAGCGTCAAAAGATATTTACGGTAGAAATTGTGTGGGTTACGCGGTCACAACTGTTGATACAGTGGTAGAGGCGAAAGCTCTCAGTTCCTCAAACTCTGCTCAAAGCGCAGAATTGACCGCAGTCATCAGAGCATGTACACTGTACAAAGGTCAAAGTGTCAATATACACACAGACAGCCAATATGTCTATTCAGCAGTTCATCATTTTGCAAAAATATGGCATAACAGAGGAATGACAACATCCTCAGGCAACCCAGTTCAACATGCAAACCTTCTAAAAAAGCTATTAGAAGTAATAACGTTGCCAAAAGAATTAGCACTATGCAAATGTGCAGCTCATCAAAAGGATGACACAGAAATAACAAGAGGAAATAACTTTGCTGACAAAGCAGCCAAAGCAGCTGCAGAAAAACACATTGATGTTTTAACAACAGAAACCATAGATTTAATACCATTAGAAATACTAGCAGATGCACAGAAAACAGCATCGCTGAGTGAACAAAAATCTTGGTTGAAAGATGGAGCAGAATTAAAAGACAATCTCATGATGTGTAATGGCAAACCAGTCCTTCCAAAAAAATTTGCATAAAACTGCTGCATTAGTGACACATGGCAGAACGCATGTGTCAACGGGTGGAATGGTTTCTATACTCAATAAACAGTTCTATACAAAAAATTTTGAAAGTTCAGCAAAAGAGTTTATTAGAACATGCATGATTTGCCAAAAACACAATGCTCAAGGTAATTTACGACCAAAGCGAGGCCGGTTCCCTAAACCGCCACACCCATTCCATACTATCCACATGGATTTTATAGAACTAAATGAATCTCAATCCTCCAAGTATGCACTTGTGATAATAGATGTATTTTCCAAGTGGCCAGAAATATACCCAGTGAAAAAAGCAGATGCAATTTCAGTAGCAAAATGTTTGTGCAACCATTTCATTCCAACATATGGCATTCCGTCTCTGATAAGATCAGACAATGGCACACATTTTGTAAATGAAGTGATAAGTAAAGTTTCTGAAGCTCTAGGCTTCAGCATAAAACATCATTGTTCTTATCATCCACAAAGTGCAGGATTAGTCGAGAGAACTAACGGCACAATTAAACAAAGATTGAGAAAATGTATGGAAGAAACTAAAAAACCATGGCCTGAATGTCTAAGCTTAGTTAAGTTATGGATGAGAATAACTCAAGGAGCAGGTGGTCTAACGCCATTTGAAGTTGTACATGGCAGACACTTCCCTCTTCCCATAACGAGCGAGCCAATTAATAAATCCATTGCAGAAACAACAATGGCAGAATGGATGACAAAACTGTTTGAAAATAAAGAAGTGATTTTAAACAATCAACTGCCGAGTGATCTATCTCCAGTCTCTTGCAGGTTGAACCCCGGTGATTGGATTCTGATTAAAGTCCTCCAGCGGAAAAACTGGAGTGCTCCGAGGTGGGAGGGTCCCCATCAGGTGTTGCTTACTACACCAACAGCTTGTAAAATCGCTGAAAGACCTTCTTGGATCCATCAAAGTCACGTGAAGAAAGTGTTTGCACCACAATAAGACGCCGGTTCCCCCGACTCTCAAGTGATCCCCTGGTGAAGGAAAGGGCTGATTGGGTATACCCCGCCCTTTACCTTCTCGCCAGTGGTCTCCTCACTTGGAGCTCAGGTGTGCCTGGTCGCCCTGAAGAACAAACACATAATAAAGAGTGACCCATCCCACCAAAGAGAGGAACCAATGACAACACCGGGGACGCCTAGAATGCAGAGAGCCAGCATGATGAATCTAGAAGAAGAAGAGCCACCAGCCCCAGCCCCAAAGCTGCTATGCTTAAGTGCTTGTCACTTTCAACGGAAACGGTTCATGTGCCGCCTGATCTGTCTGGTGGCCGGTGTCATCTTAGGGGTGATGCTCCTCTGGCTGATACCTGGAAGAGCCCGCAGAATAATACCAACTATTCCCCGTCTCAAAAGGTGGACCCATGACAACTCCCATCTAACTGAGATGACCCAAGATCACATTCACCCTTGGATGAACAATGCCTGGTACCGATACCTACACAACACCATAGATGAAAAAGAATGTTATGTCTGTTCTCACATGCCTTCAACTTCAGTCTACCCCACCATATATGGTCGCAAAATGGACAGTCACTTGCAAAGTGAATGTGCAGCAAGTTTCGCCAGCATTGGAAGACAATACTTTACAATCGGCATGAAAGCTTCACTCCCAGGTGCAAAAGGCCTGAAGAAGGATGGAATCTGTGACGACAAATTCTGGGTAGATATGACAGTAAAAAACAGAAATGCTTCTGTCCCTTTCCCTGTTTTTATGACCCATACAGAGACGTGGCATCCTCTGTGCTTCTACCAAGCGTCAGTGCAAGGACGCCACCCTCTGGGCCATACCGACAACTGCAACACAACCTATGGAGGAGTAGGGTATGGGACAGTCAACCTAAATCAACAGGTAAATGGCACCTATTGGGTACAAGGTATGGCATGGCTGTGCGGACAGCGTGCGTACTTTATGTTGCCACCCAACTGGTCAGGATGCTGTGCACCTATCTTCATTTCAGATCACACTTTTAAGATATCTGTGTACAACAAGACCAGAGTTAGGCGTCATATAGAAATCAAGCCTCATGATTCAATCCTTGGAACAGATGTGCCAGAGGAATTCAAACTCTGGAGTACCGCCGACAAGGTAATGCACTCTCTGTTTCCCTGGACAGGAGTAGGAAAAAACGCACTACGAATTGAGACTTTAGACTATCGCTTTGGACTGTTTTTGAACGCTTCCACCCGCATTGACAAATCACAGAATGAAGAAATTGATGCAATCCGCATCACTGTCATGCAACACCGAGTAGCTTTGGACCTTATTCTTGCAGAGAAAGGAGGTCTTTGCGTACTGTTCAACAAGACATGTTGTACTTACATACCTGACAACATACACTCATTAAACATGACAAATGCTTTGAATGTTCTGAGACAACTAAGAGACGCTCAGCAACAGGACTACGTAACCGATGAGCATGGCTGATGGGACTGGTTGCTGAGCGGCTCCTGGAAATCTTTGCTGATTAAAGGCCTGTTGGCCCTATGTACTGTGATGTTTCTATTTTGCATTTTTGCTGCTTGTATTATCCCTTGTCTGAGACGCATGGTGATGAGTATGTTTAATCGTACTTTAGGAAATTTTGTTTTGATCCAGAGAGATATGGAGGATCCCTTTCGCCAGTATGATATGCTAACTAGAGAAACCAGAGAAGAGAATGTCTATGATAATCTTAATCTTAACAGAGCTGATGTTTAGATACTTCACTGAATGATATGCAAGTTGAAAATGTGATTTAACAAGTGACTATGCATTGATATTAAACATGTGAAATATATTAACAACAGGAGGGAAACTGTTAAGAGATTTTCTACATTATACACTATAACCAAATCTCTATAATACAATATAATCAAGTAGGCCTTATATTCTAACCAAGTGTGCCTTATATTTAGTGTGTTCATATATTTTCACATAACCAAGCCTATTGTTGAAGAATCAGCTAACCAAGTTTATTGTTAAAGGAAAACTGATACATTCCTTACTTAAGTGTTTGAGATGTTTTGACAGCATGATATAATGATGCATTCTTTCCTATAATGTCTGTGATGTCAGATAAAGCATGATATACTTCTGTATTTTTAATCCCAGTGTGTGAAAGATCAGATAAGTTGATTTAATGCTTAACCTCTCGTCAACATCTGTTAAAAGAGGAAGTACTATGTAACCCATTTTTGCCTTATAAATAAAGCAGCGAGCCTGTGCTCGGGGTGGTGTCTTCTCAGAGAGACATTCACCCGTGCGCACGTTTTCTAATTACTCTCTGAGTTGGTCTGCAGTTGTCTCATTTCTCTTACTTGTGTTTTGAACAAATGTCTAAACCCCTGACAGTATACATGCATCAGTCTAATAAACTTAAACCTGCACCATCCTCCCTGTCCTGGTATTCTAAACAGGAAGTAGACTGTTGGTCGAGTTAACCTCCTGAACATCTACAACACACGGTGGAAACCTGACATTAAGACAGAGACTAGAGGTGAGACATGATCATTGCTGATTACTGATGACAGATTTAGATATATTTTCATAAACCTTTCATTTGCCACATCAATAAACAGCACGGCAGGGCAAAATATGTTTTCTAACATGGCAACCTTTAAAAAGTGAAAGGAGACAGAAAGACAGGTGAGAAAGAATCAAACTGACTTTTTGATGCATTTTACACACAGTACTGGTGCAGAATCTAGAAAATGTGGGAAACACTGGCATCATATGCAGTACTTACTTCTGAAGAAATTATGATGGGACCCTAAAAAATGACTATGTACAATAATGGATTTCTATACATTTTACATCAGATGAAAACGTTTGTTGTAAGATTCAGATAATTATTTATTAAAAGTGAGACATTTTAAATGAGAACAAGAAAGAAAAGTATGTCTTTGTGCCCCCCTCTCCCTGTTAATGCCCTACCTGCCCCCCTGGCAACACTTTGCTAGACCCGCCCCTGCACAGTTACCAGCTGTCAGCTACACAAAAAGGATCCTGGTGTTATTTGTCTCTCAGAAACAGTTCATAACTTCAACTCATTTTTGTTTTGTCAGGTTTTGTTCTTTACATTGTCTTTCTTCTATATAATTGTTAAACATTTAATAAATATGTCTACAAAAAGATTTTAAAAATCAGACATTTCACACAGACACCCAAATGATTTCTGACTGATGAAGGGGGCTGAAGGTGCCCTGCTCTTGCCCAGCTTCTGCTGCTCTCTCCCTGCTCACTGTCAGCAGCTGGCAGCCTCGGTCCTGCCTGAGACTCTTCATCTATCAGTGCCAAAGAATATGGGAAATAGCAACGCACAACATGCACATTACAAAACAAGCACATGAATCAGCATTACATTCATTAGTGAAGTGCTGACGTTCGTTCCTAAACTTTGGGCCTTAATTAACATCACTGTGAACTAATGTTTGCTTTGCTTCTTAACCAGTGAAGCAGCGAGGGGCTTTCTGAGGTTCCTGCTCGTAAATGCCCAAAATGAGTCGAGTATTTCTCTGCAACTACAAACTCTGTTTTCATCAGAGGTGTAAATATTACAGCACTGTGTCAGAGTCACTGAGGCTGGAACACAGAAAAAGGAAGTAGATGTATTTATTTTTAGACTTTATTGCCTGGAACCACTTTAAAAATATGCTTTGGGTCACAATTAACTGCAGAAACCAGGAATCCACATATGAACATTATCTGTGCAGAGATTTATGCTTCTGAAGGTAAACAGTGAAAACTTGCAGCACTAAATGCACAGATAGCCAGGCGTTTCACATTTTGGGACCATCTGCCAGTTTTCATTTCTTAGGTATTGAAGAGCAGAAATGATTGAATTTTATTTACATGCTTAAAAATGTTTGCTTTTGAATATTATTTGAAGAATTACCCACACACTCAGGCACTGTGGGCCTGTTTCCCTTTGCACAACCGAGTGTTGGAAACGGGCCTTTTCTCTTTAAACTCTGAGGGGCTGTAACTTTGGCTTCTATTGGCAGATTTGCATGATTGACCCTCTTTTTAAAATAGTTTTAGCCAAGAGAATCAAGCTAACATCACTGTTTTTACGTCAGCTCACGTCACACGAGCTGTTTCAAGAAAAGTCCTCCTGTCACACAGCAATGCCTACATGAATCACACCACTCTGCTTAAATAATAATAATAATGTTTAGTGAAGCAGGTGAAGCAAAGGGCTGCTTTTAATAGGCTGGGAGACCCAGGTGTGCTGCTTTAGCTGCTGAGCCTCTCATGCTAGCCTCCATCTATAAGCTGGGATCACAGGAGCACTGCAGTCCTGACTAGATCAAGGATTGTTATTCATGCAGGTGACAAAAGTTTACATTCACAGAGTCATAGGATTGAGCCTGGTTTGAAAAGCAGCTGTTTAATGCAGCTGCTTAGAGTTCACACACAGTAGAAGAATCAGACTTGAGTCACATTTCAAACACTGGAAAAATACTCAGCAAGTAACAATGAAAACAGCACAGACTCAGTATATCCTGTTCAGTCCTGTGTTTGATATGAATGTGCTGTTCAGAGAGGATCTCGTGTCCTCTTTTACAAAGCCTTTGTTTCATGATGTTTGTGTATAAATGAATGTAGGTGTGTTTCTAAGTGTGAAGGAGCCCTGGGAGAAAAGACTGAAGCTTGTGCCAAAGAACAAACAGGAAAGAAAGATCAGCATTAATGAAGACGAGCACAGAAGGAGCCCAAGCACGTGTTGCTTTTTCAGATTTCTCTAAAAGTGTGTGTTCATTTGTTCCATCCTTCACAACAAACAACAGCTGACAGACACACATGCACTCTGTGTCACTTCACAGGGGCTGATGAAAGTGGACACAGTAAAGGGAGAGCTGGACCTGCTCTACACATCCTGCACTCTGTTAACAGACTTTATTCTGCAGCATCAACAGATAAAAATATATGAAGATATAGAAACGTTTAACATTGTGACTGTTCACATTAGTGAAGCTGTTACTTTGCTGCCAGGTGGGAAAAGAAGCCTAAAGCTGAGTCTGATTAAACATCTGCTGCACCAGAGAGTTTCATGGCCCTGCTTTATCCTGTGCTTGCTGACCACCTCGTCCTGAAACCTCTTCATCATCCTCACAGTTGTGTGAAGAAAGAGGGAAGCAGGTGGAAACCATCTGTGCTGCTGTGTTCACTTGTGTGTGTGCGTCTATGGTCATATCTAATGTGTACCTACAGACAAACACAAACACCTGGCATTGCACAAGAGTCTCTATGGAGCAACCTGCAGATGTCAGAGATGTGATTAGAGGGTAAAGTGGACTAGTGAGAGCATCTATGTTGTTGTTGTCTGCTGGGGGACAGCATCAGCTCCAGAGATGCATCAGGATCAGCAAACTAATCTGCAAGGCTGCAAGTGTCACTGAAGGAGTTTGAGTCAGTGAGGGACTCAAACTCACACAGCTGGTCAAGAAGGCTCAGCAGCTGCTGTATTTCCTGAGGAGGCTGAGGAAATTTGGTATGTTGGCCAAGATCCTCAGCAGGTTCTACAGCTGCACTGTGGAGAGCAGCCTGACAGCTGCATCACTGCATGGTACGGCAGCACTACTGCAAACCGCAAACGCCTGCAGAGAGTGATAACAACTGTGGAGAAGATCATCAGGACCCCGCTGCCCTCTCTGCAGAGCAGCTACCATCACAGAGTCCAGAGGAGAGACACACCTCTGCCCTCGAGACGAAGGTTCAGAAGTGTGAAATGTAGAACATCCAGACTCAACAACTCCATCTTCCCCACTGCTATCAGACTCCTGAACAGCTGACCGACCTCAAACTGCAGTTTGCACATCAGGTCACTTTGCACACTAAGTTCATTTTGCACATTAAACTCCATGTACATCCATGTACATCGACATCTGCAGACCACACGTGTCTTCAGTTACTTATTTGTACTTATTTGCAGTTATTTATCTTTTTATTTTATTTTTTTAAGTTATTTTTTATCCTTATTTTATCTTTTTATTTATTCTTATCTTGTTCTTTTAACCATTATCTAACTTGGCATTGTGCACGGTGTGTTTAGATTCAGTTTAAATTCAGGGACACGGAGCCCCTGTTGATCCTCTACCTAATCACACGAGCCACGGTGTGAGAACGGGTGTGGGTCACAATCAGCCAAGGTTTTGGGTGAACCCATTGTGAGATCTAGCCCCACCCCATCATGTGATTTCCTGTGATCAAATGTCCCAGGATGTAAGTGGGCGTTAAGACGTCCATGTCCCTCTTCAAGCAACTTAAAGAAGTCCAGACGCTTTTCTTTCCAAGCTCCTTCAACAACATCATTCATAGAACAGCTTCCAGCTTCTTTTGCTCGGCTACAGTTTGGATGGATTTGCAGATGCAACAAGACTAAAATGGTTAGGGTCAGCAGGTCAAAGGTCAGAGCTCCTGTGGGTCTGAGGGCGGCCTCACGCTGGAGAAGGATGAAGGAGTCTGACCTGAGCCAGTGTTTGACATGAACACATCAGCACTGCTGTCAGTGAGCCTAACGACAGCCGTTAGCATCATTTCAGTGTTTCAGTCATAAAAACACTTCCTGTCTCTGTGGTGGTTACAGTGACATCATGCAGTTTGTGCTTTGACCTCCAGAGGGCGACAAATCAGCACAGACAGAGAGCTCCATTCAAACTTTGCTGCCATCAGGAATAATTCTTCAAATATAATCATCAGTGTTTGAGCAGTTATGATATCAGGGACAATCTAGACATGTGTGACAATACTGAACATGTCACATGACACACCTCAAACATCATGTGATCCACTCTCAGTCTGCACTTTCATTCATGACTTCAACAGGTTGAAATGAGCTTTGAAGAAACATTCAGTGAAATAAATCTTTCATGGATTCATGTGAGCAGCAGATGAACTTTGTACCAACAACATCTTCAATAACAGAGTCTGAATGAAGCTCAGGTGTTGATGCTGCTCCCTGATTGGACGCTTGCTTTCAGCTCTGCTCTCAGTCTTTACTGCACAGGTGAAGGTAGAAAGTGTGACTGGATCTATAGACTGGAAACAGAGAAACATGCTGAACATTTGAAGCTTTGCAGCAGAAATGTTCATGTTACAAATACAGCAGAGCTGATCTGGGATCAGTGTGTTCACACCTGCAGCTACAACAAGGTTTCATGTCTCCACACGTCAGCATGTGAACTTTACTCTGACTCAGTCTGAGCAGTCAGACGGCATATTTTTAAAGTTAACACATCAGCACACACAGAGCTGAGCCCCTCCCACCTGTGCTGAGTTTCAGGTGGAGCCCCGCCTCCTTCCAGGAAGCAGCTCACCTGTGTGTCTGTGTTTAGTGTCCAGGTGTGGAGTGGAGCTTGTTGTTGGTGTGAAGAAACTGTAAGTTTGCTTTGTTTCCTCCTTTAACAGTTTGTCTTTAGGAACTTTACTGTTTGTTCAGCTCGTGTTTGATTTCTTCACACAACAAACTGTGTGTGTTTGTATTTCCGGTCTCTCCATTAAAGTCAGTGTGTAATGTTTCCTGGCTAACATCAGCTGTGTGCAGCTTAGTTCAGCACAAATCTGCCGCTCCATAGTTCACGGTAACGGACTCACAGCTGGACCAACGAGGCCGAGTGTGTCCGCCACTCTGAGCTACGTTCGTGTTTGTGTACTTGTAGTTTGTACTTTGAGTTCACTCAGAGCCCACAGAGGACGCAGCGTACGTGATGACGTCACAGCCCTTTACCTCCTTTACTGTCACTGTGATTAATATTTACACACGAGACACCTGCAGAGCTCTGACGCTAAGCTAGCACACAGCATGCTAACACTAAGCTAACGCTAAGCTAGCCAAGAACCCAGAGTGACGTAAAGCTGAGTAAACACTGACCCCAGACCAGCACCGTGATAAAGTGAGCTGCTGCTGCTGAACTTGAACAGGTAACAAAGTGATGAGCAGTCAGGCTGCAGGTTTCTACCTGTTCATGTTTCTACAGTAGAATCACTTTGAAGTGTCTTTGTGCTGTTTCATCTTTGATTTGTGTTCATAAACACTCAGAGAAACATCACGTGACCTCATCAGGATCTGTGTTGGTGTGTGGGGCTGTACCTCAGCTTTATGTTGTTACATGCTCATTTGTTCATTTTAACATCAAAGTAATGTTATGAGGAGTAATGAAGTAACGTACTCCATTACTTTTAATTAAAGTGTTCTGTGTAATATGTGTAATAATGACTGTTTTGAGTAATGACCAACACTGATCACAACAAAGAGGAAATGCCTCCAACATGCACAAACATTTGAGCCACAACATGCAGTTAATGTGCACAAATGTCTTTGATATGCTGCTCAGTGATGGTGGTGACTGTCAGAGCAGAGCTACTGAGAATCAATAAGTAATATCAATGATGGGATCAGAATCACTAAATTCTTCTCATCCCTGTCAGTATCATACATGTGCTGTATAATGTGATAAATGTAGAGGTGCTGGCTGTTCTCTCACTCTGCTGTTTAGCTGTAAAGGACGCCTCCCTGCCTTTGTCTCATTCATGACCTTTAATAGTCTCTTCTAACATGCAGAGATCTGTATGATCTGTTTCATAGAGTCTAACCAGCCTGTACAGGTAACAACAACAGTCACTGCATCACTGACACACAAACGTCATCTCTGTCAATAACAACATTCATACATGGAATAAAAACACATCAGTGGATCATTGCTGGAGCTGATGTTTGTGCTCCTGGTGCAAAGGCTCTCAGTTTCCTCCTTGAAATAACATCAGTGGTGGGTCAGCGACATGCTTTCTTTCCCTCTCAGGTTTAAATATCTGGGACTCTCCACCGTTTGGTTTTAGAGCTGAAGAAGCTTCTCAGATGAAACGTCTTCCAGAAACTTAAAGACGTCTCTTTTCTCTCCAAGCTCCTTAGATCACATGACCTGGATGACTGAACCTACAGACATATTGACCTGGTTTCATGGTCACATGACAGGTCAGAGGTCAGTTCCTCCTGTTAATGTGAACTCACTGAGTGTTTGTGGTTTACCTCTCAGACTGACTGAAGATGATGATGGAGGAAGAGGAGGACAGAGCAGAGTCTGCAGGGTCCAGCTGTCCGTCTGTGAGGAGTGACCGGTCCAAAGATGAAAATCCACTCTTCAGTGGTGAACCTGGAGCAACGAGGTCAGAGAGCTGTGATGACTCCTTTACATGTTTGTGTTTCCTGGATAAATATGACCTGAAACATCCTCAGATTGTTACAAAAATTCATTAAAAAGAAAACAATGAAAGAGAAAAGATCCAAATGTTCGACTTGGTCATTTGCTGTTTGAGGACAGTGATGCTCATATCTGTGGGGAAAGTGTGACCTGAGTGGGTTCATGTTTGTCTTTAAAGAACAGAGCTGCTCTGATTCTCTTTGTGTCTGATCTGTTAAACAGTCTGAGAGGTCACACAGAGACCCAGCAGCTAAAGCCTGGATCATACTGGCTGCTGTTACTCCATCAGGACAACACTGAACCACAGTGGTGTGGATGTAGTGGATAAATCCCACCATACTGATGCTCAGAGTTAACCACAGGGAACAAAACCAGATGTTACCTTCAGATTGTGACCTTTGGAGTGGACGATGCAGATTTCAATAGAGAATAAATGTTGTTGTTTTTCAGCTGTGAAGAAAGAATCTAATTTTCTGAACTTAAGAATTTATGATGCTGGAAACAACATGGAGACTATAACACAACATTTCCACTGTGTTCATAGAATGAATGTAAAACTGTCAGACATTCATTAAATATGCAAAATGTCTACAGAAGCATCAGAGGGTCAGACGTGAAGCACTCAGTGATTTTGATCAAATGACTCATCAGTTATTGATCTGTACTACACTGATCTACCACGTTAGTAAAGCTGGTGTTCTGGTGGTGGAGGGAGACTCGGATCATGTTCTGGTTTTGGAGCAGTGATCTGCTGATGGTTCAGTTTGATGAGCTTCTTCAAAATCATCCCTGACATCACCACTGAAAGGACGTCCATGAAAACAGACTGAAAATTACTGATATGTTCACAATCTGAGAGTTTAAAACTTGACAGACTTGATTCAGATGAAGTTATTTGAGCAGAAACTCCTGGATCTTTATCCTGTGTTGATCTAATCCTTCATGGTTCCTCCACAGAGTGGACCAGCAGAGCTCAGAGGTTCCCAGTGGTCAGTCTGCCCAGCAGCATCAAACACAGCTGGACTCCATATTTATGGTCTGTACATGTACAACAACTACTGTTACATCTGTTCTGTTCACAGTCATCTCCATGCTGCTCTTTGTAGACCAGTGGATCATCAGTGTGTCCAACATGGATCTGATGTTTGGCTCCATGATTTCAGTCTGATTGGCTCATTCATAAATATTCTGTTCCAGCTGCTGGAGGACAACATCATCACTTTTGTGAAGAACGAGCTGAAGAAGATCCAGAAGGTTCTGAGTCCAGATTACCCAGAATGCTTAGAGAGTCAGAGGAGCAGCAGCAGAGAGGCATTTGTGAAGATCACAGTGGACTTCCTGAGGAGAATGAAGCAGGAGGAGCTGGCTGACCGTCTGCAGAGCAGTAAGAGGATTTATCTAAAGATTTAAGCTGCTGGATAAATGAGACATTTTCCAGAGATGGAAGATGGAGCAACATGTTTTAAAGATTAGTTCTTTTTGGAATTGAGTGTTTATTTTTCTTCTCATTCAGAACTTCAAGCTGCAGTTTGTCACCGTAACCTTAAATCCACCCTGAAGAAGAAGTTCCAGTGTGTGTTTGAGGGCATCGCTAAAGCAGGAAACCCAACCCTCCTGAATCAGATCTACACAGAGCTCTACATCACAGAGGGAGGGACTGCAGAGGTCAATGATGAACATGAGGTCAGACAGATTGAAACAGCATCCAGGAAACCAGACAGACCAGAAACAACAATCAGACAAGAAGACATCTTTAAAGCCTCACCTGGAAGAGACGAACCAATCAGAACAGTGCTGACAAAGGGAGTGGCTGGCATTGGGAAAACAGTCTTAACACAGAAATACAGCCTGGACTGGGCTGAAGACAAAGCCAACCAGGACATCCAGTTCATATTTCCATTCACTTTCAGAGAGCTGAATGTGCTGAAAGAGGAAAAGTTCAGCTTGGTGGGACTTGTTCATCACTTCTTTACTGAAACCAAAGAAGCAGGAATCTGCAGCTTTGAAGACTTCCAGGTTGTGTTCATCTTTGATGGTCTGGATGAGTGTCGACTTCCTCTGGACTTCCACAAAACTACAATCCTAACTGACCCTAGAAAGTCCACCTCAGTGGATGTGCTGCTGATAAACCTCATCAGGGGGAAACTGCTTCCCTCGGCTCGCCTCTGGATAACCACACGACCTGCAGCAGCCAATCAGATCCCTCCTGACTGTGTTGGCATGGTGACAGAGGTCAGAGGGTTCACTGACCCACAGAAGGAGGAGTACTTCAGGAAGAGATTCAGAGATGAGGAGCAGGCCAGCAGGATCATCTCCCACATCAAGACATCACGAAGCCTCCACATCATGTGTCACATCCCAGTCTTCTGCTGGATCACTGCTACAGTTCTGGAGGATGTGCTGGAAACCAGAGAGGGAGGACAGCTGCCCAAGACCCTGACTGAGATGTACATCCACTTCCTGGTGGTTCAGGCCAAAGTGAAGAAGGTCAAGTATGATGGAGGAGCTGAGACAGATCCACACTGGAGTCCAGAGAGCAGGAAGATGATGGAGTCTCTGGGAAAACTGGCTTTTGATCAGCTGCAGAAAGGAAACCTGATCTTCTATGAATCAGACCTGACAGAGTGTGGCATCGATATCAGAGCAGCCTCAGTGTACTCAGGAGTGTTCACACAGATCTTTAAAGAGGAGAGAGGACTGTACCAGGACAAGGTGTTCTGCTTCATCCATCTGAGTGTTCAGGAGTTTCTGGCTGCTCTTCATGTCCATCTGACCTTCAGCAACGCTGGACTCAATCTGCTGGAAGACAAACAAACAACCTCCAAGCGGTCAAGCTCTTTTAGAAAAAAAGAGTCTCTCCACCAGAGTGCTGTGAACAAGGCCTTACAGAGTCCAAATGGACACCTGGACTTGTTCCTCCGCTTCCTCCTGGGTCTTTCACTGCAGACCAATCAGACTCTCCTACGAGGTCTGCCGACACAGACAGGAAGTAGCTCACAGACCAATCAGGAAACAGTCCAGTACATCAAGGAGAAGCTCAGTGAGAATCTGTCTGCAGAGAAAAGCATCAATCTGTTCCACTGTCTGAATGAACTGAATGATCGTTCTCTAGTGGAGGAGATCCAACAGTCCCTGAGATCAGGAAGTCTCTCCACAGATAAACTGTCTCCTGCTCAGTGGTCAGCTCTGGTCTTCATCTTACTGTCATCAGAAGAAGATCTGGATGTGTTTGACCTGAAGAAATACTCTGCTTCAGAGGAGGCTCTTCTGAGGCTGCTGCCAGTGGTCAAAGCCTCCAACAAAGCTCTGTGAGTATATTTGTACTCATGTCTTTACTTTTAACATCCAACTGTGTCAGTAATTTATTTCACCAGGCTTTCTGTCTCTGTATGAAATTGTATCCTAAAGTTTTGGGATTTCTCCAATACAACTGTGACCTCTTTGATGCCTCCAGAACTCGAGACGCTGGATTCACCATAAACTCTGATCATCACTGCTGCTGTTATGTTATCAGTCTTTGTTTAAACACTTAGGCTGCATGTGCCTGATGTTGTGATACTTTATATTCACATGCATGATCCTAGATACATTTCTACTGCAGGTCTATTTTAGTGACAAATGTTGGTGAAACACTTGCTTTTACATGCATGGTGGGTCCTGCATTAAAGAAAGCATTTGAATTACTCAGTGAATCCTGGCAGCCAGAGAAACATCCTTAGTTCCACTTTAAACTAAACTCTGCTTCGGTCTTCCACAGTGTGTTTGTTGTTTCTTTGTTGTTGTTGGCCTGCTCTCTCCTCTCACTCCAATCTGGTTGCAGCAGATGTTTGTCCCTCCCTGAACCTGCAGACTTGGGTGCAGCACCTCAGTTCATCTTCAGTCTGAAACCAGCTGTTGTAGCTATATCCCCTCAAGCACACCTTCCCTGGTCATCTCTGCTGTGGTTGCTATAAAATTTAATCTTGATTTAAAAAAAAGAACAAAAAACCTCAAGTCAGACTTGATGCCATTTGTTGGCAGCATGGTGCCTGTTTGTCTTTGATGATAAACTGCAGCACAGTCTAAAGCAAACCTTCTGGCTTTATTGACTTTATGCATGTATATATTCTTCCTGTTCACCTTGGACACACAGCAGCTCTCTGTTTGTTGTGATTGGATCTAGAACAGCCAACATATCCTAATCTAGATGATTTCTAAGGTGGTATCTGGGAGGAAAAGTTAAAATCAGCTTGGATGGCCTGTACTGTATGATGGCCTTGGTTGCACCACATTGATAGCCATGCAGGGTGGTTCACTCCTTGGGCAAGAAGACCGAGGAGTGAGCCACCCTTGGTCAAAGCTTGGTCATTCAAGCTCACTGTTTTCCCCTTGTTGGTTGATGATAGTATTTTTTTTTTGACTTATAGTCATCATTGTCTTCAAATTAACTCACACACTGCTGACTGCTGTAGCTTACCTGGCTGAGCAGGTGACCCATGCACTGAAGGTTAGAGTCATGACTCCAGGGCCTGGTTTGAGTCTGCCCAAGACCATTTCCTGTGTTATTCTCCTCACTTCTCCCTCCCTTCCTGTCTTCTTTGTCCTATGCAGTGAAGACAAAAGGCCTCAAGTTGTGAAAACTCTTCCCCTTCATCATCTTCCAAATCATCTCTCTCATCTAAAATCTCCAGTATTCTCTGAGTAGAGAATCTTTTCACAATCTTGAATGATAAGGATCCAAGTGGGTAAAGTTATTTATTTGTTGTGTTCCTATTTGCAGCTGGGATAGATTAAGAAAAACTATCGGCTGCCCAAATTACATCCAGTTTAGAAGAAAAACATTGAGTGAAGTATTTGTTTCATCATCCTTCACAACTCATCAACCAGGTGTCACAAACTGCAGCAGGACAGTACAAAGCATGTCATACTGGATGGCTGCAACAACCAGAGTTTTACCTACCTTTGGTATTTCGTGACAGCATGAGTGTAATATTTACTGAACAGAGTCATCTTCTGTAATCTTTTCAGATTCAGATTCAGAACACTGTATTTATTTTCAAGGGGCAATTAGGATACTGAGCTTTCCAACCGTACATACAATACACAAATACATCACATTGGGGAGACAGGTCAGGCTAGGTAGCTGGCCGGTCAGCCACTAGAGCAGGGACCTGGAACCGAACAGCAGAAAATGCACAACATCAGGAAAGATGAGGAGAAAAAAGAACTCCCCCCAGACTGAGCTCCAACAGGGAGATCAGTTTGAGAACAGACAAAAAAAATGACCTTAGCGCAGAGCACATGAAAACTCTTAATGCGCCATAGAAACACATGACAAGCAACAGGGATGGGTAAAAGGTGAGAGACAGCCGGTGTAGACAGCGCACCCGGGCCTGCAGCATTTGCGCTGGTCCGCTCGACCCACCGTCTGCACCGGGAGGGGATAAGCATGCTTAGGATGGGAAGGAAAGTCTAAACACCGTCTGTTATCAGGGTGAGATTTGTTATGTTCAGCTCCAGCCTTGAGACCACAACTGGCACCGGTATGTTAGCCGCATGAAATGATGGAGGCTTTCTTTGGTGCGAACAACTGCATGTCAATTTCACAGCTGATCTAACAGTCCGTCACTCGTCTCTCAATCTCCCGTTGGAGAGCCACGAGCTTCTCCGAGAGGTTATTGGTTTTGCGCTCAAAGAGCAAAGTCTGAGAACTCATGACCACCATGAGCTTCTTCAAGATCTTATCCGTGCTGCGTTCAATGAGCCCATTTTGAGAAGTCACGACCCATCCCATTGTTTCAGCCACAGCGGGCAGCCTTGTGGGGGTTTGAACAGCTGATTCCGCTTTCTTTAATCTTCAATAAGCCAGGGCCAAGCCAGCTCAGATCAGCAAGAACCTTTTGCTGCTGTGAATGTCCGTGCTGCTATATTTCAGGATCAGGCTCTAAATGTACAAATGGATCTGAGAAGATTTCCAATCTTGTTTCTACTAGATTTACAGTTTGTTTTCATGTCTTCTGACTCAGAAGGTGGAGCAGGTGGAGCTTACAAGGAGTAAGTGCTGCTATAGAAGAAGAGTTGTGTTTTAATGAAGCTATTTAGTTAACCAATAATTGTATTGCATGCTGGCATTAAAAATGTTTCATTTGACTGATTTAATTGTTTGTTTGTTTGTTTTCTTCCAGACTGAGTGGCTGTAACCTCTCAGAGAGAAGCTGTGGTGCTCTGTCCTCAGTTCTCAACTCCCAGTCCTCTAGTCTGAAAGAGCTGGACCTGAGTAACAATGACCTGCAGGATTCAGGGGTGAAGCTTCTGTCTGCTGCACTGCAGAGTCCACATTGTACACTGGAAACTCTCAGGTCAGGATCCAAACATATCATTAAATGATATCATTGTTTAAACAACCAAGCTTTATAGAATTGGCAGGTGAACTTTTCTTTATCTTTGGATTGCTTAGGAGATTCTTAATTACTGTCTGAACATTTTTTTACAGTCACATATTTTGTTTTAATGGTCAAACAGAATTATTGTTCAGTTCAATGAGCAGGTAGCTGTGAGATTCATAATAATGAGGTATATTTGTATTAAAGATGACTAAACTTGAACAGTAGTTGTGAGTTACTTTGTTTACTCATGTGTGCTGATGTTGTGAGTAATTTAAAGCTGAAGTAAACTTGTAATGAGTTTAATAGAGTTTCTGAAGTAAGTGTACTTGGAGACATTTATGTGTTTACTAAAGTCCAGGAGCAGGAGGCTGTGTGTAGCATAGAGGAACCCAGACCTCAGCTTTGTCTCCTGGTTTCTGTTGCTGCTGTTAAGGTTTCCCCTCATCGTTCCTTCAACAGTCTCCTCACTGTAACAAATCAAAGTGTTACTGTATAGATTCACGTCTGAATGTTGCCATGTGCTATTAAAACTGAAAGCGATGTTTCATACACCCACGTGGTTCAGTCACACAGTAACTGATGGTAAATAATGTTTGTGTTGAGCACATCGTGCAGGTCAGCTGCTCCACACAGATCTCAGGTTTACATGCTGGAACAGTTTGTGATCATGAAGGATAAACCTCACTTCCTCTTTGTTTCATACAGATGTGACATGAACAATAACACATTCATGAAATTCTTTTAAGAACACAAACACTATTGTAGCTGGAGAATATATTTGAATGTAGGATAATGTAGGGGATCATAAACAACAGTAATAACTAACCACCTCCTCACCATTTGGGTTGGTAGCTGCATGTTGACGGACAAAGTGTGGACTTTATACCAGTTTTTAAGTTGTGTTGATCGACCACGTAAAACCAGAGTTATGATAAAATATCTGCAATGTTTGGTTTTCTTCCTGAATACTATCGTTTTTTATAACAACGATAGTATTCAGTATTTATTGCAACAAACTTTGTTGTTTGCAAAACTCAGTAACTTGTTTGAAGAAGTAACTATATAATTAATTGCCCAACATTGGTCATTATATCCTGTATTTTGCAGACAGAGTTACAGACTCTCTCCCAGACCACAGACTCATAATACAAGTCAGAGCTTTATAAAAATAGAAAAAATAAAGTTGTGTTTTAAAAATTGGAGTTCAAGTTATTTTTACTTCATATAGTGTTAACATGCTACAGGTCATGAACAAGGTT
This sequence comes from Copadichromis virginalis, assembly GCF_057382275.1. Taxonomy (NCBI): domain Eukaryota; kingdom Metazoa; phylum Chordata; class Actinopteri; order Cichliformes; family Cichlidae; genus Copadichromis; species Copadichromis virginalis. The sequence continues at coordinate 10,289,938 of NW_028188589.1, forward strand.
GTTTTTAATTTTCATTGTAAGTGGGCTAAAGCAGTTAATTAAAAGTAGTCTAACATAAATGTAAATGCTGTAATTTGATTACTTTAATAAACCATGTAACTTGGATGGATAAGATGCTGGCGTGACCACAGTGCACACGTCTGCTGTTGCTCACAGTGGTCCAAGGGACGCTCAGGGAGTTTTTGTGTTCGCTCAGACACATGAAACATTAGAGGGAACATTGGCGGTGACTGGCAGGGAAAAGGGGAATGATAAGACTTACTGTAAATATAATTATGTATGTATTGAAAAAGGAACAACTAAAATGTTCCAGCTGAAAAAATGAAATCAGTTTCAGTTTATGAGCTCTGTTTGTTTTCTTTACAATTCCAACCTTTTATTTTGAAATGAGCTGCTCGTTCCTGTTTAGAGTTGATGAGCTGATGTGGGTGAGAGGACTCAGGCAGCCTGACAGAGTTGATGTCCAGGTCTTCCCTGCTTGTCCTGATATACATAAACATGAGTATCCTTGCAGGTCAGATCTCATCAGTCACACCTGTTAGTGCAGTTCTCCTCTAGATTGTAGTGTTTGTTAAACTAGGATGATTTTAGGAGCCTGGACCGCAGATCTAAGGGAAGATATGACTTGGAAAGACTAAACCAACCTATTAGAGGTGTTCGCACTAACATAGATAAATACTCAGATTTACACCTTTAGTGTCTCACAAAGGGTTGAAAAGTGAATGTGCACAGAGAGGTTGGTGGTGAGACGGGCACTTCCAGCACTGTAGATGTGTTCCAGCTCAGTGTTCGTGGAAATAATCTGGAGAGCAGGATTCCTTGATGAATGTCACATCTTCTTAAAGTTATAATCCACAGGGAAAACTGTGAAACCGTCGATCTGATATCTAGTCAACCAATCAGGTGTTTACATGCCCTTCAGGGCTTTCAGAGGGGGCAACAAAGAGGAGGTGAGGAAGATCCAGGTGTTACTAAAGGACAAGATTAGAGAGGCTAAGGACAATTACAGGAGGAAGCTGGAGTGGAAACTCCAGCAGAACAGCATGAGAGAGGTGTGGAGGGGCATGAAGACCATCACTGGATTCAGGCCAACCAACAGAAGGGGAGCTGAGGGAGGTGAGAATAGAGCCAATGAGTTGAATCTGTTTTTCAATAGATTCGACACCACAGTGTCTGCTCCCACCCCCACAACCTCACCTGTAGTCAGCCTGGAATCCAGAGCCACACCACTGTGCCAGCCTCTCTCTTCACATGGCGCTGTTGCCTCCTGTGAGATTCCTGACACCCCTCCCCCACCCATCACCTTCACTCAATACCAGGTTGAGATGCAAATGAGGAGACTTCACTCAGGCAAGTCTGCTGGACCAGACGGAGCGAGTCCCCTTGTCCTCAAGACCTGTGCCCCCCAGCTGTGTGGAGTCTTTCATAAACTGTTTATGCTGAGTCTGAGTCTGCAGAGGGTCCCGGTGATGTGGAAGACATCATGCCTCGTCCCTGTACCAAAGACGCCACGTCCCAGTGGCCCCCAGGATTACAGGCCCGTGGCACTGACCTCCCACATCATGAAGACCCTGGAAAGGCTCATCCTGGACCAGCTGCGACCCATAGTAAGACCACATCTGGATCCCCTTCAGTTCGCTTATCAGCCTCGTCTCGGAACAGAGGACGCCATCATCTACCTGCTCAATCGTGTCTACACCCATCTGGACCAGCCGGCGAGCACTGTGAGGGTCATGCTTTTTGACTTTTCCAGTGCTTTCAACACCATCAGGCCGACCCTCCTGGGTGATAAGTTAGCAGCGATGCTTCTCTGGTGTCCTGGATTGTTGATTACCTGACAGGAAGACCACAATATGTACGTCTCCCACAGTGTGTGTCTGACAAGGTGATCAGCAACACAGGGGCACCACAGGGGACTGTCCTCTCCCCCTTCCTCTTCACCCTCTACACCACAGACTTCAGCCACTGCACAGAGACCTGCCATCTTCAGAAGTTTTCTGATGACTCTGCGGTGGTTGGATGCATCAGCAGGGATGATGAGACAGAGTACCGGGCTGTGGTCGACTCCTTTGTCACGTGGTGTGAGCAGAATCATCTGCAGCTCAACGTGGCAAAGACCAAGGAACTGATCGTGGACTTCAGGAAGACCAGGAAACACTTCACCCCTGTTTCAATCCAGGGGGTCAGTGTTGACATTGTGGAGGACTATAAATACCTTGGAGTACACATTGACAATAAACTGGACTGGGATAAAAACACCACAGCACTTTACAGGAAGGGCCAGAGTCGTCTCTATTTTTTGAGGCGACTGAGGTCCTTCAACATCTGCCAGAAAATGCTGAGGATTTTCTATGAGTCTGTTGTGGCCAGTGCGATCCTCTATGCTGTTGCATGCTGGGGGAGCAGGCTGAGGGTCGCAGATGCCAACAGACTTAATAAACTGATCCGTAAGGCCAGCAATGTTGTGGGGATGGAGCTGGACTCCCTCAAGGTGGTGTCGGAGAGGCGGATGCTGTCCAAGATAAAGACAATGTTGGATAACACCTCCCACCCACTCCATGACATGCTGGTCAGTCACAGGAGCTCGTTCAGTGAGAGACTGAGATTACCGAAAAGCACCACTGAACGACACAGGAAATCATTCCTGCCTGTGGCCATCTCCCTGTACAACGCATCCACTTAACACACTGTTTGCTGCTACAACTACACATGTTTCTTTTCCAACTATTTATTTATGAGTGACTTATGTATGTATGTATATATATGTATATATTGTACTATTCTTAGTTAGCGTATTGTCTGTCTTGTCTTAATGTTGGTTTAAAATGGAGCACTGTAACAAAAAATAATTTCCCCCAGGGATCAATAAAGTATTCTGATTCTGATTCTGATTCTGATTCACTGATCTCCAGCCCCACCTTATTATCAGTTTCTCTCTTTTACATCTGAATTACCTTCACTTCACATTTCAGTCAGTTCAGATTTCATTAGCACGTTCACTTTAGCATAATCCATTTTAATCCAAGCACCTTTCTCTTTAAACTCTGTTTGTCAGTCACAGTATATCCAGTACAATCCTCTTTTTCACTGCGTCACACACATGCAGAGATCAGAGTGTCCTGTGTGTGCTCTCATTCACTCACACTCACTCTCATATGGCTGAAGTCTGTTTGTACACAGGCTAATCTGGGACTCTCCACCATTTGACCCTAGAAATAAAGAAGCTTCTTGGATGAGAGGTGAAACGTCTTCAAAGAACTTAAAGAAGTCCAGATGCCTTTTTTTCTAAGCTCTTTAGATAACTGCGAACCTTCACAAACACCTCATCAGTGGGACTCTCAGAGCTACCAGCCCTTTGCTACAATCACAAAGCTCTTCATTGAAATCAATGATATCAAAGCTGGAATTATATGAGTCCAAGTCTTCTGCTGATTCAGCATCACATTCATCTTTGCTCCTTGTTCTGCATCCCCACCATGGACTTCATTCCTTTCCAAGCCAGCCTTGAGTGTCCTTTATTCAGCTCATCCTCTGCTTTACTTTTACACCTGATTTTAGCTGCTTTTCTTCTCTCCCTCATAACAAGACAGCTTCTTCTGCCTGAGAACATGTTGGAGTGATTTACTAATCCAGGGCTGATTTTTGGGGAAAATAGTTCCCATTTTCAAAGTAATCCCCATTTTTCCCAGAATGAAATGTAAGTAGAAATAAATGATCTAAGTGAGAACATGAGCCTTTAAAAAGGCTCTTCTGAGGCTGCTGCCAGTGGTCAAAGCCTCCAACAAAGCTCTGTAAGTACATATGTGATCATAGCTTTAGCTTTTAAATGTTTATTCTAGTTAACACAGATCAGGTGGAACAACTCAAATAAAATATCAAAACTATTAAGTGGTCATCGGTACTCAGTTTGTTCAATACTGAATACATTGGAGCACAAATTGTCCACGTTTCTGAAATATTTCTGGGTGTAACTGTCACCAAAGTGCAATTTAGACCTGGCCTGTGGTTGTTATCTAAGTGATAATCATCAATTCTACTAAAACAAATACAAAATAAAGAAATTTGACACATTCTGTTGATATCAAAAGCACACTGAACAATTCAGTGTTGTTTTACTGCTGTTCTCTCTTCACTTCTTCTCCTCTGATTCTCTCCACATGTTGCTCTGCATCAGTGCTCAGTTTCCTGACAAAACAAGATGAAATATTGCTAAATATAATAGTATCTCATTACACTTCAACATAAGTGTTTTATTTTTGTAATTGTTTATCTGTTATTTTTCAGACTGAGTCACTGTGACCTGTCAGAGAGAAACTGTGAAGCTCTGGCCTCAGGTCTCAGCTCTCAGACCTCTAATCTGAGACAGCTGGACCTGAGTAACATTAACCTGAAGGATTCAGGCGTGAAGCTTCTGTCTGAAGGACTGAAGAGTCCACACTGTACACTGGAAACTCTCAGGTGAGATCAAGCATTTTTCTTTCATCAACTGACAGAATTAGCAGATTAATAATAAGGCAGTCCTCTAATAAGAGGAGAAGTGGAGGTGCTTTGAAGGGCAACATACTCTTATGTTAACAAGACAGGAAGTAGTTCCTGGGAACTGCTTCCTTTGTTATTGTCTAAGTAGAAACATGATGGTGAAACAGTGATGAGTTTGCAGAGGTGGATCCACACAACACAACAATGCTGTTGCGAGCTGAAAGCAGACTTCTCACAGATTCTGAGGCTGCAGGTTTCATCACTGTCCAACCAAAATTCACTGAACCAGCAGTAAATGAACGTCCAAAACGACGCTTCATGTTTAAAAAACAGATGATCAGGGGGATTTGTGTTTACATCTTTTGTGTGATCTGTTCACCTGCTGTTTTAGCTGTTTGGTGGTTGTTGAGATGGTTTTGTGAACTTTTAGCTGAGATCCTGACGTTTCTGTAGATACCACACATGTCTAATTACTTTGTACAGCATGAATGGCCATAACGAGGTTTTTAACAGTAAGAAAAGTTGTAAAACTTGAGAAAATATAGTTAAAAGTCCAAAACCTTCTACGTCTGGTGGCTTGTGGTAAGGAGCAGATCAAACGAGTAAAGAATTACGTTATAATTATAAATGGCTTCAACAGCACATTCAGGTCTGTGAGACTCATTCAGACACTGAGCCGTGGCTCTGTGCTACATGCACATATTTCTGCATCTCTGCCATTCAGACACACTTTATATATAGTTTATTTTATGTAGTATTCAATACTGAACTGTACATTTAGTCTTTTTAAAGGCAGCAAGTTTTATTCAGTGTTTTCATAAAAGCCTTATTTTTATCCATTTACTGCTATTAGGAAGAACACGTGAGGTTTAAGACCTGGACCAGTTTGAAACCTTTTGTCCTCCACAGTGGAAAATGGGTGGAAATAAAAATGGGTCTCACTTTAGCCAGCTCCTAATTTTATCAGTTCTGCTCTCAGCGTCTCCTGTATATCTCCTGTATAAATGTTGCACTCAGCTTTGTGGTCTCCAATATCACTGAAATGCAGCCAGATGCTGCTCATTTTGCCTTTTCACTCTTTCCTGACACGCTTGCATTTCAGTACAGCTCCCATTTCTCTGTGTACTGATCTCTACCACTACCCTTGCTGTCTATGGGACATGTCTTCTTTCACATAATGGTATGATCCCAGTCTGTCTCTTAAAGTGTTTGGCCACATGGTTTGCTCATCAGAATAACATCTCAGCCGTGCTCACATTGATTATCAGCAAGCCTGAAAATTCATCAATATTTGACATATGAAATTATCTCAAGGGCTGGATTTGGCCCACGGGCCATATGTTTGACACCCCTGGTTTACACAGTTTGGTATTCAATGTACAACTGAGCTAGCTCTCAGCTAACTAGCAGACAAGCTAACTGCTGGGACTGCGTCTTTCTAACAAGAGCGTCAGACACTCAGACTGGTTTCCTTTGTGGATGATGATGTGTTCTCACACTGATCCTTCATGCTGATGCTGCCATCCACCCACTGCTCCTGGATTCCTCATCATCATCTCCATCAGCCCTCACAATACTCCACCTTCATCAGCTTCATGTTCAGCAGCCTGGATGGACAGTAATTCTTTCCATGGGTTATGGTGGGACATTGAGAGCTGAAGTCAAACAGCAGTGAGAATGAAAGACTGATTCATTTCTATTTAGTCTTGTGCTGTGCAGCTTTGTTCAGAGCATTAAGGCCCAGCAAAGATTACTGAGGTCATAGAGTCCTGATGAAACCTGTGTGCTTATAGAAACTGAGACCAGATGAACCAGAATAGAAGGACATTAAAATGAAGTGTCAGCTACACAAAGGCAAAGCTATTCAGTTGTTGCTGTGAGTTATTTAAATGGAGGATGGAGTCAGACTTTAAGCTGCTGGACTCAGTCACTATATCCTGTTGTCCTCATAGAACCTGGACACACAGACTCACCTGTGACACAGTGACACACAGTGTGGGCTACACACACATTAGAAAGTGGATCAGTCACACTTGTGCAATCATTTGTTGTGCTGGGAAACCATGAACACTTTGAATCACATTAATGGCTTTGTTACAGCAACATTCAATCATGAGTTCAAAAGTAGTGCATTGTGTACTTATTTTAATAGTACTGCAGTATGAGAAGTGCAACATTCAGTGTGCAGAAACAGATCAGGTGCTTTCTAACAGCAGTGTTCCCTTTAACACAGCAGCAGTTCAAATATTTCTGTCAGTCTGAGCTGAAACAGGAATCTAATCAAATATCAAATCAAAGTTCTTTGCCTCTGCCAGGACGTTAACATTTGATCTAGTTTTTTACAAAGTTCCCTCAGCGTCCAGAGCCACCAACATACCTTTGATCAACAGCAAGTGAACATTTATAAATGTGTGTTTGCAGAACAGGAAGCAGCAGAACTATTGTTCTGTTATCAGGCAGCAGCACAAACGCTCATCAGCTCATTTACTGTGCAGCACTTTGAGTGTGTGAAGTGTGTGTTTGTGCTGGATTTCCTTTGGAGAATCTCAGTCAGAAACCTGACAAAGAAAAACTCTTTCAACAGTCCAGGTTGAGTTGACAACATGAACTGCATTTATCTTCCTCTGACTGACATGTTCTTCCTCCTCTGCACCGAGCCAGCTGCTAAGACTCACAAGCTCATTGACATTTTCTGATGATAAAGAAACTCTCTTCTTCTGCACAATATGAGCAGCAACAGAGAAGAAGCTTTCACAGGTACAGATGTTGCAGCTGTGGCCAAGTACATGTGCTGCATGTTGGAGCAGCACTCTGATGGACAGGCCTCTGTACTGATGGTGGGCTCTGCTCTGTGTCCACCACACTGTTCTCAGCTGAGTCTTCCTCCTGTTCACAATCACACTCTGATCAAGCATGTTCACGTTGTAACGCCGTGGCTTTCGTAGTCTCTCCTTTTTCTACAGCTCATGTGTTCTTCTTGTGGTGCTGTGTCTTGAGGCTCATACATGCCGTCATTTGTTGATCCTAAGAACGTTCCTCAGACCGACTTCTTCAACAACAGATAACTTTAGTTGTATCAACACTGCCTCCTGGAACAGTTTAAAATGAACATGTCAAAGATCTGTACCTGTCTCCATGTTTCTGTCCCCGCCCCTTTCTTTCTGTCCTGGGTCATGTGAGCGCTGCAGTAGTATTAGGCCCACCCTCAATGCTCCCATTGGCTGAGACGCATAATGACGCCCATTTCAAGCCAGCACTGATCAACATCCCTCCTGTGACCCATGGCTGTTATATTCAGAGCCAGTGAGCACTTTCACAATAATCATGATTTTAAAAACTGTGATTAAAATAATTGCTGACGTTAATCAATTAATGAGTTAACGAGATTATAACAGGTTAAGTTGCCCTAATAATTAGACTTTGATGACAAACTGATGTGATCTCCATGTTTCCTTTGTTGGACTGTGGGCGAGTGTCAGAACTGAATGTACTGAGTAACATGTAGAGTTTAAACATGTGTCAGTTCCAGTTTTAGAGCTCTAAAGTGCAGCTATCATGTTAGGAATATGTTAGGAATAGACAGGAACACTGAGCACACTGAGGTCAAATCTTTATTTTACCACTCGCTGCATTCTTGATGTTCATGAATTCAGCAGCTTCATGATTGTCTGCAGCATTAATCTCATATTTCCATTAAAGTGTTGAATTTGACTGTTTGATGTTCTTTATGATCTCTGGCACCAGTTCATCTGTAGGCTGAGCTCAGTCCATCCATTTAGTGAAATGATGTTTAAAGGTCTCCTTGTTCTGTGAGCGTGCACAGATCCTGAAGCAGAAAGCCTGGGTTACAGAGAAATGATCATCACTGTGATGATGCTCATCATCTCTGACTGGGATTTGAGGTTTTGTCAAAGCAGCAAAGAAAGCCTGGCTATGTTGGACTGGGTGTGGCAGCAGCTCCCAGTTTGAGTTCAGGAGACAGACACCCTCTCTACTTTGAAGATCAGCTTCAAACTTTCCTTTTTGATAAAGCTTATAGTTCGAGCTGGATCAGGTGACCCTGAACCATCCCTTAGTTATGCTGCTATAGGCTCAGGCTGTTGGTGGACTTCCCATGATGCTCTGCTTTCTTCTCCCCTCTTTTCACTCCTGATGCTTTTATATGTCACTACTGCATGTCCTTAACTTTTGTCTCTCTGTTTTGTTCTTGTCTCTCTGAGCTCATCTCTTCCCTTTCCCCTCACCCTGCAACCAGTCATGGTAGATGCTCCTCCTGGAGCCTGTTTTCACTGGGAGGATCTTTGTGTCAAAGGGAGTTCTTCTTCCCACTATCACCAAGTGCTGCTCACAGTGGAGGCGGTTACCTTACACTGTTAAACAGCTTCAGATGACTGTTGTTGTCTGTTGGGTATTGTCACTTATAAATAAAGTTACATTGAATGGATGTAAATGGATAGATGTTATTGTGACAAAGAGAAAACAACTGTTGACAGATAGATTGTTGTTTTGTGTGTCTGCAGTCTGTCAGGCTGTCTGATCACAGAGGAAGGCTGTACTTCTCTGGCCTTAGCTCTGAGCTCCAACCCCTCCCATCTGAGAGAGCTGGACCTGAGCTACAATCATCCAGGTCCCTCAGGAATGAAGCTGCTCTCGGCTGGACTGAAGGATCCAGGCTGGAGACTGGACACTCTCAGGTATGGAGAGAAAATCTGATAGAGGAGGAAGAGCTGGAAACATTTCCTGTGTCTTTCACTCACTTCCTGTTTGTTTCCTGCAGATGACACATGAACAATCACACATGCAGGAATATTTTCAGGGACAGACACACTAGTCTAGCTGGATAGTTCATGGATATTTATGTAGGGGTCTCCAAGGAGTCTGTTTGCAGGAACATTTAGGTCACAGGTGTACCTGATATAGATACCAGTGTACCTAATAAAGTGTCAGCTAACATTTGGAAATGGAAGCTTAAATAATGACAAACTGTACATTCACAGCTGAATTCACAATAAATTTGTTCTCAAGTGCACATTTTTCTGTTATTGTTCTCAAACAACAGAATGAGAATGAAATATTGATTCTAACAGGGCCCATAAACAGCATTAGCTTAGCAGCATTAGCTTATCAGAGTTTCTATCATGGTCACAGAAATCTTTAGCAGAGAAAAGTGGCCTACTTAGCAATAACTGCTCAAGTTGTATAAAGAAAGGGAAAACAGTATTAGCATTAGCTGCTAATGGCAGCTTACTTAGCATAAACTCTTCACATCTTTATAATGCAAGGGAAAGGAGTCACTCATGGAAGCCTATTTAGCATTAACGTCTCACATCATTATAAAACAAGAGAAAAGGGTATTAGCATAAGCTACTAATGCTTATTCACCTCAAATTAGCTTTAGCCAGAGGTGTGGACTCGAGTCACATGACTTGGACTCGAGTCAGACTCGAGTCATTAATTTTATGACTTTAGACTTGACTTGAAAAAATGTTCTAAGACTTGTGACTTGACTTGGACTTTTACACCAATGACTTGGGACTTGAATTGGACTTGAACCGGTTTACTTGAAAAGACTTGATATTTTACCCCAAATATAAAATTTAACATGCATATTATATAGAGATTGAAAATGTGACGTCATTCACGGGTAGAACCGCAAAGGATTCTGGGAACTCGTGGCAAGCGGTACTAGCGCACGCAGGCTTTCAATTAAAATCAGTCACACAGCGATAAAAAGAAACACAAAAATGTCAAGAAGCCGTTGTATTATTAACTGCAATAGCCGGTCGCATGACAGCCACGGGAAGCCGACGGGTAAAGAGATCGGTTGTTATCGGATTACGTCGTTGAAGAGAAATTGTTCGAGCCATGTTTCCGAAGTAACAAAGACGCGACTGGATTGCAGCCATTCAAAGACCAAATATAACGTCCCAGAACACTCCAGCTCACAGGTTAGTCTGCTCCAAGCATTTACACGAAGGTCAGTGTTTTTTAGTAGTTAATACGTCATTTTCATAACATAATTGGTGATATAGGTTACAAGCAAGTCTGGCGCTGAACAGAAATTGTCGCGCTATGCTTCTTTGTTTATTGTGCATAAATAGTAAATTATCCTGACACAATATTGTGTTTCGCTTCTGTTATTATGGTAGACTGATAAAAACACATACTTTTATTCACAGGATAAAACAGGTTTTTGTATCACTAATTGCCCAGTACGATTACAGCATACAGTATTATTGTCACTGCTACATTTCTGTGATGGGTACCAGAAATTATTTCCACTACTAATTAATTACCGTTGAGCTCAAAGGTTATATTAATAAACTGTTAAGGAATGTGTATTTATGACGACAATTTGTGAGACTGGTAAACTTATGATACGTACGATGGTCTTTCGTTCTACACGGTGCATTTCAAGGTCCTGTACCCATCCGTCGGTAAACTGTACCTGGGCTTGTTGCAGTGACCTGAAGTTACTAAACTTCATGAGTGTATGCACTCACTCCAAGAACCGTATAATTATAAATATGCATATAAATTGTGGGGATGAATAGAAAAGTATTTGACCAGCATAATATAATCTGCAGTATGATCATTGCTTTAACATTGTAACAGATAGCTTTAAGATGGCCTTAAGATGTTTATGCATACAAGTTATTATATTAATTTTGTATTCCAGGTGCAGTTATAACTATTTTATACATATTGCATATCTGTGCTTATTTGAGTTGATGTTCAGGTTCTTTAAAGGTCTTAAGCCTCACTGACGTGACTGTTCAGGTGATACATGCTGAGGGAAAACTAGAACATAGAAGGAATTGCAATACATGCTTACAAAACACTTATATCAGGTCATTTTATATTAAGGTTTTAGTAGAGGTTCTTGGTTAAAACATTTATTTAGTAGAAGACATACACATAGTCTCAGTGAGCCTCTGTCCTGGTGAAAGGCCAGAAGTGCAACAGGTGAATTGAGAAAGAGCATTTGAGGACGAGACACAGACAGTAGGAGGTGAAGAGGTGACACAAAGAGCATGTGAGGTCAACACATATTAGTTAGACTTATTTAGAGGAGAGATTAAGTTATGTCTCGACAAGAAAGAGGAACAATTCATTTTAAGATAAGAACGGAAAGTACCAAGCCATGAAAATAGAAGATGATTTTCTGGGTGAAAAGTCATGATGATGTTGATCTGATCTATGTATAAAATGTACCGGTGACGCATGAAGGGGCGTCAGTAAACAAACCCTGATGTTATAAAATAATTGTTTGTGCCTTAGTAAGTCGAAGATCAATTGCTGTTTTCAGTGATCTTCCCACGTGTGAATTAAAATCTTCGTTTGACTTCACCCGGCCGGACCAGTGTGGTTATTTTTCGATCACCTCTTGTACCCTTTCTCAATTCTTGAATCTTAACAAAATATGCTAAGATGAGATAGCTGACTTCATCCAACTAGCAAATGTTGTCCAGGCTACGTTGGTGATACAGTTTTTTTTAATGTGTATGATATTTTTGTCATGCGATTTTAAAGCTGGTCCTACAACCGCATCCAAGAATAACATGCAGCTTATCTCAGAACTGTCGGTGAAAATTATTCTTGGAGCTAGGTTTAATTAAGCTGCATTTTATAGAGGTGCAATTTCACAATTTGTGTATATTTTCTAAGTTCACTATTTTGTCATGTGTTGAGAAAAACACAGATTTTAAAATTACATGGTCTAATATTTACATTTAGCATATAACTGCAACATTATTTTTTCATTTTTTTTTTTTTTAAAGACTCGAAAGGACTTGAAATTCAAAGTTTCAGACTTGTGACTTGACTCGGACTTTTACACCAGTGACTTGAGACTCGACTCTGACTTGCCTGACATTACTTGAGACTTGACTTGAGACTTGAGGATAAAGACTTGAGACTTACTTGAGACTTGCAAAACAATGACTTGGTCCCACCTCTGGCTTTAGCTGCTAATGGTAGCCTACTTAGCATTAACTCCTCACTAATATAATGCTAATTCATATCAAATTAGCATTATCTGCTCATATTGTTATAAGGAAAGAGAAAACAATATTAGCATTAGCTACTAATAGTTATTCAGCCCTAATTAGAATAAGCCTCTAAAAGCAGCCTACTTAGCATTAACTCCTCACATCGTTGTTACCCAACGGGAAAGAGTATTAGTATTAGCTACTATCATTTTTAATAAGTAAGAGAAAACAGTGTTAGCATTATTGAACAATGCTAATTCACACTAAATTAGAATTACCTATTTACAAGAGCGTACTTAGAATTAGCTGCTCACATTGTTAAAAAGTAAGGGAAAACAGTATTAGTATTAGCACATAATGCTAATTCACGTCAAAGTAGCATTAGTTAATAATGGCAGCCTACTTAGCATTAACTGCTCACTAATATAATGCTAATTCACATCAAATTAGCATTAGCTGCTCACATTGTTAAAAGGGAAAACAATAATAGCATTAGCTGCTAATAATTATTCACCTAATTAGAGTTAGCCCCTAATGGCAGCCTACTTAGCATTAACTCCTCACTAATATAATGCTAATTCACGTCAAATTAGCATTAGCTGCTAGCATCAGCCTACCTAGCACTAGCTGTTCACATTGTTAAAAGGGAAGAGAAAACGATATTAGCATTAGCTACTAATAATTATTCACCCCTAATTAGAATTAGCCGCTAATGGCAGTATACTTAGCATTAACTCCTCACATTGTTATAATGTAAGGGAAAAGAATTAGCATTATCTAATAATGTTGACCTTGGCCCACTGGAAAAGTTCAGAACTAAAGATTTAGGAGTGTTTCTCGATAGCTCTTTCTCATTTGAGAAACAAATAAATTCTGTTATTAAAACCAGCTGTAAGGTTTATATTGTTGACTGTCATTTATACTTAGAAATATTTACTCATATATGCTTAGAGTTGTATAATTGATTGCATAATGATAGAGGTTTGATCCTTAGTAGTGTGTAAAGACTCTGTGTGCCTTCCACAGTGCTCTGGCATGCACACACCACTTGGGGCCATGAGAGAGGTCGTACCCTCTCTTACTGATTTATGGTGTAGGACAGAGGTCTCAAACTCAATTTAGCTGGGGGCCGCTGCAGGCAGAGTCTGGGTGAGGCATGGCCGCATTAGGTTTTCTACAAGAAAGGCATGGTTAAAAAATTCCAATCTTCTCAAATCTCGTTATTTTTATTTTTTAACACAAAATATGAAAAATAAATAAACAAATTAAGAATTAATAAGAAAATAAATCAATCTGTAATACATAAATAAAATAATAATAAGATGTTTTTAGTCAGTGAACTTGTGTGTATCTTTCAGGCTTCTATATCTGCTGTATTTAGATTGAAATGTCTGTATTAACAGTTCTATAACCTTCTTCTGAACATGAATGGAACACTGTAGAAAATGAACTGTTCTTCTGAACATGGCTTCTCTTGCCTACTCCTTGCTGCTAGAGACTAGAGATGGCACGATACCACTTTTTTATGTCCGATACCGATACCAATATCATAAATTTGGATATCTGCCGATACCGATATGAATCCGATATAGTGTTTTTTAATCAACAAAACTGTTTTTTAAATATCTTGCTGCATTTTGCAAGTCTGCAAGTTCATACTCAAGTTTAAAACAACAACTACACTAAAGCTATTCTGTTATACCTGTATACAAAAAAAACATTTCATAGTTCAGCAATACTGATCAATCTAATAAACTTAGACCTACACCATCCTCCCTATTCTGGTATTTTAAAGAGTACTTAGCGTAAATATTAAGCAACCTAACTAATAGGGTTCCAACTCCCAGCAACAACAAAAATAAATAAATAAAAAATAGGGAACCACCCCTCACGCTCCACCTCATGATGCTTAATCGACTTAATCAACCTTAATTTGATGCATTGTGAAAAAAAATGCACAGAAATCAATTATTTTTCAAGAAATATTAAATAGATTCAACATCTTTCAACAAAATTGCAGACTGCACAGATGGTACCTTCCCAAAGTAAAAAGTACTATAGCTTACTAGGGTATATATATTAGACTTAATAGTCACTATATACAGTAATTGACTTCTATTCATTTTACATCAAATTAAAACTTTGGGTGTAAGATTCAGATAATTATTTATTAAAAGCTCAGCATTTTAAATGAGAATAAGAAAGAAAAGTATGTCTTTGTGCCCCCTTTTCCCTGTTCATGCCCTATCGGCCCCCCCTGGCTAAACTTTGCTAGAGTTTAGCCGCCCCTGCACAGTTACCAGCCGTCAGCTACGTAGAAAAAGATCCTGGTGTAGAAAGTAATAATAAATAAATTGTAACAACAGCTTATCAAGCTTAAACGTGCTGCTGTTGTTCAGCCGCTGGTTTCCTCTTTCTGGTGCAAAGTGGACCAAAAACAAACAAGAGAGACGGACTCGCGACAGAAAAGCCGATCAGCTGATCATTAAGCAGTTTCATGATTGAAGTAGCAGCCGGAGAGCGAGAGGCAGTCGCTTGTTAAGCTTAACGTGGGAATGCTTTACAAACATTCAGAGATGGACTTACACACTTGCTTTACTTCTCTCGGGGATAACTTTGTCGGAGATGAAATGCCGGGTTGCTAGCGAAGCTCCACATGCTATCCAGACCACCGACAGGTCCCGCATGCCACAGCTGCTCTATCACGTGATGCATACTGCTCCGACGTGCTAACGTTCTGAGGTGAGTTACGGCGTTCGGGAAAGCCGAGGGAAACTAGGGCTCAATTCTCTCAAAGATTGTCCAAGCTTGTCTGCTTTTCCACTCACCTCCCTGAACTTTGCTTTGAGTTCAGAGTTGCACTGCAGCTCAATGAGCTCCATTTGAAGCACAGAAGGGGCATCTTGCACATCGAAGGAGAAGGGGTCCGCAAAAATGTGAAAGGTGGCTCTGTGTGTCTTGAAGTCAGCAAATCTGTGATCAAATTCCTCCTGTAGCCTCAAAATGACATCAACATCAACAGGTGCTTTAAGCCCCTGGATCTGATTTGGTTGATGCATTTCACAACAATAGACATCACATTGTCAAACTTCAGGCATTTGCTGCAAAGGACCTGCTGATGGATGATGCAGTGCAGAGCAATGGCCTCCTCCACGCCTTCCTCTTCCAGTTTGTTTTGTGCCACCAGTCCATGTTTCCTCCCTGTCATTGATGGCGCTCCATCTGTTGTTATTCCAACAAACCTCTTCCATGGCAAACCAACATTCTCAATGGCATCACACAGCTTGTAAATATCTGCTGAGCGGTGGTCTGGCCATGCATTGGAATTACTGTGAGCAGCTCCTCCATCACTTCAAAACTGTCATCAACACCACGGACATACATTGGGAGCTGGGCTGTGTCGGTGATGTCTGTGGTCTCATCAAGAGCGACTGAGTATACACTGAAACATTTGGCTTTCTCACACAGTTGGTCATAAATGTCACTTGACAGGTCAGAAATGCGATCTGCTGCGGTGTTGGCAGAAAGGCTGATGTTGCTAAACTGACCTTTCTTTCCCGGACAGACTATATTTGCAGCCTGCAATATGCACTTTTAGACAAATGCACCTTCTGTGAATGGCTTCCCTGCTTTAGCAATCATCTCACTAACCACGTGGCTCCGACTGCTGCATTATTCTCTTTGGTTGCTTTCTTGGAGAAATCTTGCTGCCTCAGTAGATCTGTTTTAAGACTGGCAACCCGGTTCGCTCTCTCGTCTCCCTGGTATTTTGCATCCAGCTCAGCATGTCTAGTTGTGTAATGACGTTTCAAATTGTATTCCTTGTGCAGCGCAACTTTCTCTGTGCAAATAAGACAGGTCGGGGTGCCCCTGTGCTCAACAAAGAAATATTGCATTTCCCACTTTTCCTGAAATTGTCGGTGCTCATCACCAACCTTTCTCTTCACCGCAGGCTTTGAAAAAGACATGTTTGGTGCTATGTGACATTTATAATTCTACTTGGTGTCACTGTCGCATTGAAGTTTCAATCAAGCGTTTAGCCGACGGACGGGGAACGTCTCAACGCGTAGAGAACGTCATTTCTGCTTCTTTTTCTTGCAACCGTAGCACGGCGATCGGCAGATAAAAAGCCGGTAGCAGTCTCCTTTGTTTTTACGCTCGATGTTCATGTCTTTCATGACGACACGAACACCGTGGCGTTTGCAGATGGTAGAAAGTGCAGGGATAGCGAGCGCAAAAAAGGCGACTGCTCACGGCGCCGGGCTGTTGTTACAGGAGAAAGAAGCGGAAATGACACCGTGACATATAACAAATAACATCAGCTGTTTCTGATGTTAGTTGTTTTGACTGCTTTTACATTATATTGAAATATATGTAATGTTCATGTTTGCTGCAATGCAAACGCAGTGATGCAAATAAAAACATGGAGCCACAAATTACGGTGCGACCCTATAATTAGTCCGGGTTACCGGGGACTGTTGTTGCCGATGAACAGGTGTCGCTATGTGACTGCAGACTAAATTGGGCTGCATTGAGTTCATGACTTTTCTTTTATCCCGCCGCCTACGCATCACTGTGAGAGTTAATATGAGATCTCTCTCTGTGGAAAAATAACTTTAAATCCCACTGACGTGTGTATAAATCTATATACGTATAATGTCCCGCTGGGCAGCAACTTAAAAAAACAACTTTTTTTGAAGTGTTGTGAACGCAGCGCGCTGGGGCGAATGTCGGCGTTTGCCCAATAGAAAGGAGGAAGCCAGCCAGGCACAGGAAAGAAAGAAACACTCCAGGGCAACGCTGCTGGAACTTTGACTCATTGAGAAATGTTTCCCTGCTTGCATCAAGCCCGGCTGGTGTCCCCTGAGATCCATATCCCACCCTGATTGGTGGGTTAATTCAGCTCCGCCCACAACACTGTAAAGTGTCATACATTATCAAACTAACATTACATTTTCATATTAAGGTGGGGCCAAAAACTATCGTCCTGCGGGCCGCAATTGGCCCGCGGACCACGAGTTTGAGACCCCTGGTGTAGGAGGACACCTACTCTGTGTCTGGTTAAGTATAAGAGCCCTTTGTTAGGGGGACCGCTGGACTCTTAGCACCAGCTTTGGGGTCACAGGGTCACATCTGGAACACACACACACACACACACACACACACACACACAGACACACACACACACACACACACACACACACACACACTATGCACAGACTGGTACTCTTTGTTCATACCTGTGTAAGACGTCATAATGAACTTGTGCATATTCATGTAAGCTCAATAAAGAGCAGTGTTACGAGGGAGCAGACGAGAGCGACTGAGGTCAAGTGAAGGAACGGCGCTGTCACAGTTCTCTCCCTCATCAATTGTCTGCTTCCAGCGGTGGGTCTGTGCTAGACGACCCATCACCAGCTTTTTCCACTGGTTACCAGTACGTGGTAGAATCCACTTCCAGATCTGGTTGTCTTTAAATCTGTGAATGGATTGGCTCCATCTTATCTCTCTTTAACAAAAGAATCCAAGTGGAGCCCTCAGGTCTGCAGATAAGCAGCTTCTGACCAGAACTAGACGTAAAAACAGAGGTGAGCTTTATCGATGGCTGCAGCCAAACTCTGGAACAGTCGCCCTTCACATCAGGTCGTCACCAACACTGGACATTTTTAAAAGCCGGTTGGAAACACATTTGTACTCTGTAGCTTTCAATCCTGACCAGTCTTTATAGTCATTACTGTGTATGTTTCCTATTTTCTCTCTACTCTGTGCAGCACTTTGGCTCAAGCTGTTTTTAAATGTGCTGATAAATAAATGTAGATTTCTTTGAATAAAACAGTGGAGCCGAGCTTTGAGCTCAGTGTGTAACAGTGTGTGTGTGAGAGCCATGTAATGTCCATGTGTGCATGCTGACTGTGCTGCTCTGACCCCCCTCCTCCTTTCAGGGTGGAGCCTGCTGGAGTCCGATGGTTGAGACCAGGTCTGAGGAAGTGTAAGTGTGTTTTTAATGGGATTCATGAAAACAAAGCAGCACACATTCAACCATCTTCATCATGTCAGGAGTCATCATCAAAGTGTCAATCAATGAACAGATGATGGATCAATAACTGCAGCTGGATTGTGTTTGTTCTCTCCATCAGATTCCTGTCAACTCACAATCGACACAAACACAGTGGACACAAAGCTCCAACTGTCTGACAACAACAGGAAGGTGACACGTGTGGAGGAGGTTCAGTCATATCCTGATCATCCAGACAGATTTGATGTTTATCAGCTGCTGTGTAGAAATGGTCTGACTGGTCGCTGTTACTGGGAGGTCGAGTGGAGAGGAGACGTTTTTATATCAGTGAGTTACAGAAGCATCAGAAGGAAAGGACGCAGTGACTGTGTGTTTGGAGGAAATGATCAGTCCTGGAGTCTGTGGTGCTCTGATGATGGTCCTCGTTATGTCTGGCACAATAACAGTCGAACATCCATCTCCTCCTCCTCCTCCTCCTCCTCCTCCTCTGTCTCTAACAGAGCAGCAGTGTATGTGGACTGTCCTGCTGGCACTCTGTCCTTCTACAGAGTCTCCTCTGACACTCTGATCCACCTCCACACCTTCAACACCACATTCACTCAAACTCTTTATCCTGGGTTTAGAGTCTTCTCTCCTGGTGCCTCAGTGTCCCTGTGCTGAGTGGAGTGTAAAGAGTGTCTCCTGTTACAGAAACACTCTGACTGTTGAACAGATAGTTCAGTCTGTACATGTCTGTCTCTTTCACTCACAAACACGTTTTCAGATTCATGGATTCAATCAGTTGATGTTTGAAACTCTTCTAAATGATTCCTTGTAAACTTCTTCCTCTTCAGTCACAACCAAACAGGAAGTGATGTCACATGTGTTCCTGTCCACACAGCAGAATGAGTCTATTGCTGACAGTGATGTACAAACAGAGTGAGCATTTCTGAGGCCCAAAATAAACTGAGTAGTTCACTGAATGAACAATGGACTGTGAGCTCAGTTCCTTCATCATTAGTATGGATTATATATGTATATGTATTATATTAGTATCATATATATCAGGTGCTGCTGCTTTCAGTCATTGTGCAAATGTGCTGTTTGTAAGCTTGTAAAGCTGCAGTCAGCTGAGACTGAAGAAGTCACCTGATCAGTGAGCAAACGTTTCTGAAAACGTCCAGATGAACAGAATCAACCTTTTGGGATCAGCCAGCAATGCAGCATCATTGTTGTTCAGCTTCAGAGGTTTGCAGGAATGAACTGATGACCAGAAACAGCTGCAAAGTCCAAGAAAATACCAGCTGGAGTTCAGCTGCATTTGAAGAAGTCAAAGAAAAGTAAGGATGGCAAAGGGCGACGTTTTCTTCCAAAGAGCTGCAAACATGGTCGACGCCTCATTAGAAGAATCATCTGGACATTTGTGAGGAACTCTAACCAAGAAAGCAACGTCACACAGATCCAACAGACAGTTTCCATGACTGCAAGTGTTGAGTGGAAAAATGCTACATTGCATTATTGCATCCTCTCACCACAGGAGGCGCTGTTGGCACCACTGATTGCTGATCAGCTGTTCTCTGATGATCTGATTGATACTGTGAATAACGGGACTCACTGAACTCTGTGACACAGTGAAGATTACAGAGTTTAACTTCACCCTTTAAGACTGACCACAGAACCAAGTCCGCCAGAGCTTTTGTTATATTTTTACATGCTGTGGAGCCATTTGTGGGAGCATTTCAAGTTGCTATACATCAATACAACTGTTATAGCCCTAATTTTAATAATATGTATGCATTAAGTCCATAGTAACTACATAAACTGCAAAAAAACCTCTGCTCATCCATCTCTGTGTGTATCAGGATACATTTGGTTCATAATACACAGAAAAATCAGAGTTATTACCTGTAATAAATGTGAAAGATTCCTGCAGTGATAACCAGGCAGGACTGAAACACATCCAAGCTGTCACCACGGTAACAGCACCGCCCATCCACAGGTGAGGGGAGGAGCAAAAAGAGGGACTTTGACCATTTTATACTGAAAACACTCAACTAATGTTTCTAATATGAAACAAATAAGCCCACATTAATGTGAGCGTTTATTAAATAATAATAATGATGATTTCCTCCTGATCTCATTTCCACAGCAGAGAAAACTGTGGTGTATATTGAGGTGGAGGGTGTGGTCTGTGGCTCAGGTGTAGAGTGAGGGTGGGGTGCACCACAGCAGCATGCTGGGACTGCTGAGGGTGGAGGAGGGAGTGATGATGACATCAGAGCTGCAGCACAGAGACCAGTGAACACACAGTCTGTTCATCTTTGCATAGATACAATATACAGCACAATATTGAATGACAGACACGCTGTGGGAGCTTCCACAGATACACTGACGTCAGCATCCAGAGTCCTCCTGCTGCTCCCCCCTCAGAGCCCCGTGATCAGCACCAACACATTCAGTTAGATGACAGAGTCCAGCTGCAGCTAGAATCAGCTCCCCTCTGTGAACAACAGCACAGCGTCAGTGTTTCACACTCAGTGAAAGGAGGAAACAGCAGAAGAACACCATGTGTGCTACGTTTCCCAGGACACACTACAAACTGCACAAATACAGAGCAGCACGTGGAAGGACCTGGAGCTGCATTTACAGAGCTGCAGACAGCGTGATGTCCTGTATGGACAGGTGGAAGGAACCAAGTCCTCAGCTGGAACACTCGTGTTTGTCCACAGACAGGAAACACAGCAGGAAACTTCCTCACAGAAGTGCAGCTCATGGATAACACACTTCCTGTCAGTCAGAATGAGGCTGCAGCCAAACACAGAAAGGTGTTTTTGTCCAGATGAGCCCAGAGAAGAAACACGAGTGTTCACAGACATCAGAAGCTCAGAGAGGTGAAACATGAGGTTGGAGTCCTCGTCAGCATCCAGAAGAGCTGCTGTGAAACCCTGAGTACTCATGACAGACTCTGATGGCACAAACACATCATGATTCAAACAGAAAGACAAACATGGAGCTCCTGATCCTCCTGCATGAGAACAAGCTGACATGAGCGCTGTGTCTGAGAGTGTCTCCCTGTCACAGTGACAATAACACAGCTGCTGCTCACAGTCATTAAACTGACCTGAGGTCAGCTGTGCTCCTTACATATGAACCATGTGACCTCACATCAGTGCTGTGGATGACTGTAGTCATAGAAGAGTAGAGCTGTAGCAGGTGGTGTGAGGAGGAGGTGGTGTATTGTAGTTAACGCAGTACTGAAACACTCCAGCAGAGGGCGCTGTTAAGTCCTTATTGTAACACAGTTACTGTGTGCAGTTAGACTTCATACATAATCTGCACTTATTTCCATCAGACATGCTGTCAGTAAATGATTGGTTTCTATTGATTCTACTTCCTGTTGACTCGTTTGATGACAGTGAAACAATCACAGCTGATTGTGTGATGATGTAAACTGTCACTGTTACATTCAGTGTGTGTGACATAATGTTAGTGCAGGCTGATAACAGCCTGGTTCTGTTAGAAACACATGAACGTGTCCATAGATCAGTGTGTGTTTAACATGAGAGCTTCAGCCCTGCTGATGTGTTAAATAAAGACATGCAGGAAAACTGATGAGACTCTGAAATAACTCTTTATATTTATAATGTAACTCTGCATCAAAAGAACAACAAAGGATCCCAGACAGGTTTCTGTGAACAAAGACCATTCTGATGTTTCTGTGTTTCTAACACTTTGACATTATTAGTAAACAGACTGCAGTGAGCAGCATTTATAAAGAGCTTCTATATAAAGATATGACAGCTGTTTGACAAGTTTATCACTCTGTGTTTGGACCTGATCAGTCCAGCTGTTTACTTGAAACATGTTCATTTACCTGTTCTGTTATATTCATGTTCTTGTCTCTGTTGAAAACACATTTTAATGTCCCTCAGATTTTTCTCCCAGATGAATAAATATAAAAATGACACAAACTGACTGCAGCTACTTTTTGTCCTTTCTGTCAAAAACCTTCATGTGACTCATGAGAGACACGTTTCAGCTGTTTGTGACAGATCAGAGGCCAACAAGTCATTTATAACACTTTCCATCATTGTTTAAAGTTCTCAGTGTTTCTGTGTTGCTGCGTATAGGATCTCCCAGCATCATCACTGTGCTGTCCAATCATTGTGTGCGAGGTTACCCTTATAGTGCGATGTGTGTTTGCACAAAGAGAAGCATGTGTGTCAAATATAAATAAGCACAGAACAGAAACAGCTGCTCGTTTCTTCTGTTTAGAGTCAAGTTAGTGTTTTGTGTCTTTGTTTGAGGCCTGATGTCGAGCAGAGGTGTGTGTAACTGCACTGCTCTGTTATATGTGTGAAGTGTGTGCTTCTCTTCAGCATCATCTTTGTCACTGCTGATTCCTTTGTGTCATCATGTGTTGAGAAGAGAGAACAGTTATAACGGAGGAGCAAAAGGAAGCCCTGAAATCTGCATCAACAAGGAAGTGTTGGCTCACCAGTGATCCCAGCAGAGCCACTGGTTTGGCTCCAGTTGTTCTAGATTCAATGATGTTGTTGCTACAGATACATGTCAGCATCTTTATTGAATTTAATATGAAGCAGAAATGGTGTCATTAGGAGAAGAAGAGGAGAACAAGTCCGGCGAGGAGGCAGCAGCTCTTAAAGATGAAACAGCAGCTCAGCCCTGAGCTCAGAGAGCTGCACATGAAAAAGCTCCTCAAGCAGATCCTGTCAGAGGTTTGTCATCAACAGGAGGAACTGTTCACATCATAGGATGAAGATGCTGTCAGCTGGATGAAGAAGGTTATTTAATGGCTTCAACAACAAATACAGGAAGTGGACTTTCAAATACTAGATTCACTTTAGACTCACAGAGAAATGACTCAACCAGCTGTGTTTGACTCTATGAAAGGTCAGTGTGTGTCTGCACACAGACTGTTGTGTTGGACTGTTATTCAGTTGTCTGCTGAATGTTTTCAAATGTCTGCATCTCAGCTGTGATGAGGCTGGGGGTCATGGGAGGCCACCGTAGCAGCCTCTTCAACATCATGACATCATCATAAATGCTGCTGGACTGTCTGATGGGCTGACGGTGAAAAAGCCGTCGGGAAGGAAACAGAAGACATTTCAGAGGCTGCAGCAGATTTCTTTGATTCGGGGCCTTTTTCAGCTTTATTGGACAGAGCAGTGAAGATAAGTGACAGCAAAGCAGAGAGAAAGGGGGCGTGGCCCGGGTCAAAGCCAGGCCAGCTGCTCTCCACCTCGTGGTCACCTGCTCATCCTAGTGAGCTCCACCAGCAGCCCTTTCACACACTTTACACTGTCAAACACTGTGTGTGGACCTCAGCTAACAACAGGCTACATTTAAGTCTGGACTACATGCTTTTATATTGTTTTTATTCCATCAGCAGCTCAACATCATGAGCAGCTTTGACATAAAGACATCAAACTCAAGCTGACTTTAAACTACTTTTAATACAGGGGCTCAAAAACAACAACATCTTTATTATATATCAGGACACAAAGTCATTTCATCTCAAAGGGAAACAGCTTTATTTGGAATAACCAGCACTATCAACTGGTTTGGGATCTCCACCAGTTTCATGTCTTTGCAGCTTCTCCAACAAAGTTCCTGTAAAATCAGCATGTTTGTCTTTATTGGTTTGATAGTGATTGATTATTCAGTCCCAATCTGCTGTCATCTAAAGAACAAAATGATGTTTCTATGAGTCACAAAGCTCCAGATGTTGTCGGCTTCACAAAGAAAACAAAGAACTTAAACACAAAGTGTTTGGAGCCAAAATGTTCCCAAGCTGCTCTTTTTGAAATGGCAGAGGTACAGTGGTGTCTAACAGCACACTGTGGAAGGCAAACATGTTATTGTTGGATGAAACTTCATGAATCCTTTGTAGATTTGAGCTGTTGGAGCCTTTCTTTTCTCTTCAGGTGTACAGATGCTGAGGAGGCAGGTGAAGCAGGTGGAGCTGTTGTGATGCTGGCAGAGGGTGTGTCTTAGTAACTCTGTGAGGCAGAACTGGATCCAACATTGTGGATGTGTTGATGTTGGAGCCATTAAGAGTCTCTGGCCACACTGTAGGATTTCCCTTTGATCCACTGTGGGGGCATTTTGGAGTCTGTCAGTGAAACTCTTCATGTTTGTGTTTGACTCCAGTTTATAGAAACAGAGGAATGTGTCATGCTTTTGTTCGGCCTCCACAAATACACACATTTGTTCATTGGTTGGACTTTTTGGAAGGAGACACATTGAAAACCATGTTAATAAGATCTTGTTGTTTCCTGTGGATCCGACACAGAGAGTGGACTTCAGACAGAAAGCGTGGAAGAGATTTTAGAGGCCGTGTGTGGCAACAGGAAGTTTCTGTGTGTTTGCTGATCTTACATGTGGAAAACAACACGTGATGTTTGTGAAGTTCTACAATGATCATTGTTCTCACAGCATTTTGAGTGGGAACAGTTCAAACTGGGAGTAGTGGGAGTTATTTACTGATTGAAACAAGCTGAATGTTTCTGTGACGATGAAGATCAGCAGCTCAGCTGATCAATGAACTGACATCTATCAGTCGTTTCATGAGATGAAGTCATCAGCAGACATTTGTTCTGACTGTGTGATGAATGTCAGAACGTCAGGGCTCTGCTTTAGTCACTGCTTGATGATCATTGGCTCATTGTTGAATCCAGGGCCCAGTCTGACCTCTGACCTTTGCTGCAGGTCTTCTGTGTTATCTTTCATGTCTGATCTTCTGCTGTATCGTCCAAAATAAACATCTGGATCATTTCCAACACTTCAGCAGATCTTTAGTTTGGGCAGTGCAGCACAGAATAACACATATTGTACTATACTGCCCACTTCCTGATCTTATTGGATCTGTGTGTGAGGTTGGTGAAGGAAACACATGTTTACTGAGTGAGTCGCTGCCATTAGGAACTAGTTTTTATATCACAGCCTGGAAATCACACAGGACCATTTCTGCAAGTGAAAAGTCGTCATTGGAGGAAAATGATTGTGTAGTTTGTGCGACTGAAGAATTGTCCCAACTACATGTGCTGCTGACCCTTGACCTTTTCTTTAGGTGCACAGAGGAGTCTGTGGGAACATCCAGAACTGAGGCATCTTGTGTACAAACGTGTTCAGACCAGATGTCAAATGATGTCAGATGTCATCCGTGAATGGATGCAACTGTGGATCGTTCCAATAAAATGAGGCAGTTTTGTAAGTACAAGCCCACTACAACCCATCATCAACATTTTAAATTACATTATACATCTTCACTGATATAAAGCACCACTATTTTAACCTGATTCACTTTTTCCACCCTAACAGTTCATTCCTCAAATCAAACAAGATATTTGACCCTAAAAAAATGCATCAACAAATAATTTTGTAATAAAATATTTATTCTTCAACTTTTACAAGTGAAATCAAACAAGTGTGTTTAAGAGTGAAACCAGAGTGGAAGCTGCTCATACAGAGTCCAACCCAGGCTAAAGTAAGCTGAGTAGAGCAGCACCATCAAAGTGTCGGCTCTCTGGACACGGTGCAAGATCGCCATCTGCAGGACAAAACTAGTTTTCCTCGCCCTCCTCGTCAACATCAAGATGATGTCATCGTACAGCAACTGATTCCCTGTCCGTCTGGAACAAAGCATTTACATTAAAAAAGACATTTACAGAAAATACAAACACCAACAACACATCTCATCATCACATGATATTTTATTATTTATTATATTATATATTTTTATTGTACCATCAACATCAACAAATACCAGCATATTTTCTTTGAGATTGAGTAGAGTGGACCTTTCCCTTGGTTCGCTTCCTGCTCGCAGCATCAGCTGACCTCTGACTTCCTGGTTAAGGTCTCTCAGCGTTGACTGGAATATCAAATCGGACTCACACCATGTTCTTGTAATGTGGTCATGTCTGTCAGCTGTTTGAAGAGCATCTCTGGCCTAAACACAATAGGAAGAACAACAACACGGCTAAAAAAAACAACACATTTCCATATTAGATGAAGGGCACCGTAACTGGAAATGGTAACATTCATCTGATGCTGCTTTGGATTTATCTTCTGTTTTAGACCAACTTTGATCACTTCGAGCCATCTTAAGTCCGTTTGTTCTAACTTCTCACTAACGTCTCGTATGATTTCAGATCCCTGCTGTTCCCCAGCTGCCCTGTAGGTTTGTGCTTTGACCTCCAGAGGGCGACAAATCAGCACAGACAGAGAGCTCCATTCAAACTTTGCTGCCATCAGGAATAATTCTTCAAATATAATCATCAGTGTTTGAGCAGTTATGATATCAGGGACAATCTAGACATGTGTGACAATACTGAACATGTCACATGACACACCTCAAACATCATGTGATCCACTCTCAGTCTGCACTTTCATTCATGACTTCAACAGGTTGAAATGAGCTTTGAAGAAACATTCAGTGAAATAAATCTTTCATGGATTCATGTGAGCAGCAGGTGAACTTTACAAAGAATCAGTGGATTTATCTTCTGTTTTAGATCAACTTTGATCACTTCGAGCCATCTTAAGTCCGTTTGTTCTTCTCACTCACTAACGTCTCGTATGATTTCAGATCCCTGCTGTTCCCCAGCTGCCCTGTAGGTGGCCTCAGTGTGTCTCACACCATTTACAGATGATTACAGGTCGTTTACAGTTCAAACAGGTCCAACATAAGAAATATGCAGAAAATATCCTGCTATAACAGTTTGGGTCAAAGTGCAGATGTTCCAGATGTTCTGAGTCTGTCTGTGTTTCATGTTAACATGTAGATGTTGGACCAAAGTGAAGCTTTTTGATGTGACAGCAGGAATGTGAAGTGTAACTCTGAGCTGTAGGAAATGAAACTAAACGGACTTTTTCTCCTTTATTTATAGGAAAGTGTAGGAGAGCAACAGATGAACAAGCGTTACTGTAACAGGAAACATCAGAGGACCTTTATGTTCATCATCATCACTGTTTCCTTGTTCTGTCACAAACACACAACACTTCCTGCTCTCTCTCTGATGGATCTGATTGGCTGTTTCATTCACAGAGGTCAGGGCGTCACACAAACAGCTTTAACTGCACAACGACACACTTTAAATCATCTGCAGACAAACCTGTGTGTTTGATTTATGAAGAAATAATAAAGACGTGTGTACAGCTGTCCATGAAGCAGCTTCTCACACAAACTCTGACACTTCAGCCACTTTAATTCCTGCAAAGCTGCGTAATAAAGAGCTGTGACTGCTATGAGCTGCTGATGATGACTGCATGAAGCTCTCAGCTGAAGCTTCTTTCATTTATTTTAATGTTAATGTCGCCTTTTTAAGTCTGTGTGAGGATTTTAATGACACACATTAAAGGAGCTTCTTTGATTAGAACCAAATTCATGTTGATTTTCAGCCTGAAATGATAAAAACTTTAATAATTCTGTTTATAATCATCAACCTGGAGACTAATGAAAAGTATAATAGTGAAAGAAAGCCTTTATTATTTGAGTAATGCCTGAATCTGCTCAGAGACGGAGACAACACAGAGGTGTTGATGACAGTTTGACATTAACTGAATTAAAAGTGCTCTTATTGTGAAAATCTGCCTCCTACTTCTTTAAATCATTTTTATGTATTTTTTAACCTCACAGTGAAACATTGAGGCATTAATCTGACACAGTTTGATCAGCAGCTGTGTTTTCACTGACGTTTCACTTTGATTTGTTCAGACTGAGCAGAGAGGATCGGTTCTCTGTGTGCGCACTGCTGAGAAACACAAGCTCATTTCTGCTGTTTCATGAAAAGTGTTATGGAGGAACAAGAAGTTCAGCCTCTAAACTCTCAGCGTGAGGACTGAGTGAAGAGTTTCAGAGCAGAGAGTTTTGGCTCACAGCTTTTAGCGTCTACACAAAGAGACGATTACGCACTTGATCTGAGAACATCTCCACCTCCTACAAACAAACTCTCCTACGAGCAGCTGTCACAACCACAACAGGCAGAAGACTGGATTTCTTCAGGTCAGATTTCATGCAGTTTGCATAAATTGTGTGTCACAGACTTTGTAGTTCACATTTGTGTGACTCGTTTAAATCTTCTCCTCCTGAAAGTGAAACTCTTACAAACACATCAGGCCACAACCTGCTGCAGGTTAATGATTGATCTGAAGGCAGCTGACCTTTGAGCAGGAACTTGTGAGTCTTTTATTGTGTTTAGCACTGCCAAGTGCTGGCCTCTGCTTCCACCATCACATTTACACTGGTAGGTTCAGCACTGCTGCCTGCTTCAGACTGAATCCAGCAGCACAAAGACACAAGTTAATAAAATCAGCATCTATTCCTTTATCACTGCTTTGTTACAGAGGAGAACAACGCTCCAGTAACGCGTAATCCGATTACTTTTTTGAAGTAACGAGTAAAGTAAGGGATTACTATTGCAAAAACAGTAATTAGATTACCGTTACTTTCCCGTAGGAACGCTGCGTTACTGCGTTACTAAAACCGTGATTTTTTTGCGAGAATGTCTCACGACAGTGACGTAAGCGAGTGCGCCGTTAGTGACAACAGCTGTGTGCAGATCAACAATGGATCACATATCGAGTGCAGAGAGAGTATGAGCGTGCAGCGTTTAAAGCATGGAAGTACTGACCTTACTTTGAGTTTGATTCCATAAAAAGTGACAAAAACATTAGTGTCCGCTGTGCGTGGGAAGAAAACTTCTTTTTACAGCGAAAAAACCCCTAAACTTCCAACAAGCACCGAGTAGCTACGACGTAATGGGAAACTCACAGAGAAACTCGCGGATTCTTCCACTGACCGCGGCACACCTGCACCAGGGTAAACCTCCGCCTGCCCCACTCCTGCTATACAGGTGAAAATAGAGCAACAGGACCGCTGAGTCTTTGACTTTATTTATTTTCTGCTGTGTTTTACTTGCATCTATTTGAAAGACTGAGTGTAAACACAAAAAATATTTTATTTTATGAGCTGGAATGTGCAGAAAATAGGTTTAAATGTTAAACTAATTTCTTCCAGTCAGAGAATGTTGCATATAATTAAATGTTTGCTTGATGCATAAAGTTAAAAGATTAAATCTAATAAAACAAGTTTAAAAAGAGACTTTTCCATTTGATTACATTTTGTATGATGGATTATGTAGAAAAAGTAGAATTGGGCTGAAAGATCTATCGCTTTATCACCTACTCAGGTTGGAAATCGTGTTTTTAAAAAGTAACTAAGTAATTAATTACTTTTGAAAATAAGTAATCAGTAAAGTAACGGGATTACTTTTTGGGGGAAGTAATCAGTAATTAGTTACTGTCCAGTGTTGGGCAAGTTACTTGAAAAAAGTAATCAGTAACTAATTACTGATTACTGTTTTCAAGTAACTTGCCCAACACTGGACAGAGTGTTGGCTTCATCACCGACACACGTCACCACATCAGGAAACAGCTGGTTCAGTGAGTATTTAAGGTTCACTGCAGACAAACTGGAGAAAAACGAATCACATGAAACATTTGTTACTGGTTTCTGACCTCGTCGTAGAGACTCACATACCTGTGTTCTGCTATCAGTGTGATCACATGTGCTGGTACAGTTTGCCAGGTTGACCCATGTAACCTCCACTATCCTGTAGACGTGGAATATGTTTCACATATGGATCGCTTCCTTACTCGACTATGACTGTGTGCTTCACAGGTGCTTACTGAAGTGCTGCTTTACACAAAACCAGACAGTAAAAATAAGAACTGCAGGTCCAGACCACAGGTTTATGTGTTGATAATGATGATGTGCAGTCACTCATTGTCACAGGATACTTCCTGCAATGATGCTACGGGTC
The DNA here is from genome assembly GCF_057382275.1 of Copadichromis virginalis. Lineage (NCBI taxonomy): Eukaryota > Metazoa > Chordata > Actinopteri > Cichliformes > Cichlidae > Copadichromis > Copadichromis virginalis. The sequence goes on from NW_028188589.1 coordinate 10,320,252, forward strand.
ACGCAGTTCTGCAGAAGTGGAGGAAACAGATGCTTTTCCTAACAGAGACACTTTAACGACTTAAAGAATCTAACTGACACACAAACCTCAGTTTGTCTGACATTCATGAGAGTAAACTGCTCCTGAATGTTCTGTTAGTTCACTGGATGATTGCTCCTGTTTACCTGACTTCAAATGTAAAGATCCCTGAGACAAACTCTCACGAGTTCAGCGGCGACGCGATCGCACAACCAGCCGCGACGTTAAAGGCCGACGCGCTCACTACCTTTGGTTACAGCTCTCAGCTCACACGACATACACAAAAATAATGACGCTGGATGCTTCTGTGTCCTCAGAAACACCAGATCGCTGTTCACGAGAAAAGGATGGAAACGGAGTGAGACATCACTCCCGGCGGACACACAAACACTGTGCTAAGGTTTGTTTCAAAACTGAGCTCCTGGGTTGTGTAGCTGCTGAGTGAGCAGGTGGCACACAAAGACGCGCTGTCAGGAATCATTACATCGAGACTGACAGGACGTCACTGGTACATAAACACTGATCTGTGGTTTACTGACAATGTTCTCAACAACAGACGCACAACCCTGGTTTGGTCTGGTTATTTGTGTTGTACGGCTTCGTTGGTCTGACGAGCTTTTAGGGATGTCAGCAGAAGGATTTCACGTGCTGAGGTCATATTTATGAATCAACCTGAACAGCTAATACTTTACCTCTTTATTTTATAACACATATGAACACGTTATAGTAGATTTGTGCAATGTGTGTTTCACGTCTTTATGGGCGTATAGATCTGTAAACAGGCTGATGGGTGTGTGTCTGTTTATTGTAGCGGTGCAGAAATGTTAAAAATGATGATAATAACAACACTTCTCACATCAGGCTACAACACAAACCTCCTGATAGCTGCAAACAGCAAAACCCCCAACGACAGGCGCACAAAGAGCGAGCAGGGACCCACCCTGACAGCATGTGAGCCTCCTACTACGACTCACTGTGGAGCAACACAACACCAGGAGACGGAGGATACGAGAGAGGATACAACTGCTGTGGGGGAGCAGCCACACACTCCACAGGAGACGACGGGGTGAGAGATGGTTCGGTGCTCCTAACATCATGTGGACGCTCGTCTGCACATAAACAAACCCCACCCCACCGCCTCCTCCTTTCTCTTTTTGCAGGGTGGGGTGCTCCATCCTTACACACTTTGCACCACGTGGCTCTCCATCTATTCGTTTACCTTCTTGGGTCTCTTCCTCCTCTGTCCCAGCCCGTTGAGGCGATCGCTGGGGTCCAGCCTGTAGTGGGAGTGGCTGTCCTCGCTCATCCTGTCCCCGTCCACTCCGGGTTATTCCTTTCTTCTTTCTGTCCTCTGAATCGAGCTGACCTCTCTCCTCTCTGGTCCTCGCTCTCTGAGCCGGCGGAGCATGAGAGAGAGGAGTGGTTGGGGAGAGGGAGGGGAGACGAGCGAGGGAGGGAGGGAGCACAATGGTGTTGCCATGGCAGCAGCTGCCACCAGTGTTTATGTGGAAACCAGAATAGTTGCCACACGTTGCCTCACTCGCACACTCGGCAGCCATACGTTTGTGTGCGACCTGCCCGTGGCTTCCTCGTTACAGACACACCGAGAGGAAACGCTCAGACACAAAGGCCGAACATGAACGAACACTCGTGTGTGGGAGGAACAGGGCACAGACTCCACGCCGTCGTTAAAGATGGCGTGTGTGCTAAACGGAGCTGTGCGCTGATCGATCAGTCAAGTGAAAAAAACAAAGGAAGCTGTCTGGATGGAGTTTGCTGCTCCCACTAATCAAAGAGATGCATCACAGCTGGAGCTGATTGATGCACGAGCCACCGTTTGCACCACCGACTCCACGCTTGTGTTTCCTTTCTGCACCATGTTGTTAACACTGACCCCACACTGTGTTCATGAGCTAAAGAAATCAGGATGATTGATTGATTTCACTGACTCGTCTGCACAAAGCATTTTGTAGGTTACAGCGTGAAACGACTGTAATCTCCACATTTACACTCACAGTTTCTGTTTTACTCTCAAACTGATCAATAACAGCTTTCCTGTGTAACAAACACACAAAATAAAACAACTGTACCACCAAATCAAATCAAATCAAATCAAATCACTTTTTATTGTCACATCACATGTGCAGGCACACTGGCACAGCACATGCGAGTGAAATTCTTGTGTGCGAGCCCCACAAGCAACAGAGATGTGCAAACACAACAACACAAACGAGCAAAATACAAAAATGGCCAACCTGAAACTAATAAATATATGTACAATATATAATAGTGTATGCATTTCTGGATGTGTATACTAAATATTTTCCTACGTGTGTGTGTGTGTGTGTGTGTGTGTGTGTGTGTACACATTTTTACAAATTAAATAGTAAAAAAATAAAATAAAATAATAATAATAATAATAAAATATATAAAATATACAGAGTTGAATATGTGCAAAACAAGTGGCATTTATATACAGTATGGAGTGCATAATGTTAAAGTTCCAGTAGTGAAGCTGAGGTGTCTATGACGTGTTCAGCAGTCTGATGGCCTGATGGAAGAAGCTGTCTCTCAGTCTGCTGGTACGGGACCGGATGCTGCAGAACCTCCTTCCTGATGGAAGCAGTCTGAACAGTTTATGGCTGGGGTGACTGGAGTCCTTGATGATCCTCCCCGCTTTCCTCAGGCACCGCTTCCTGTAGATGTCTTGGAGGGAGGGAAGCTCACCTCCAATTATCCGTTCAGAGCACCGCACTACTCGCTGGAGAGCTTTGCAGTTGTAGGCGGTGCTGTTGCCATACCAGGTGGTGATGCATCCAGTGAGGATGCTCTCAATGGCACAGCGATAGAAGGTCCTGAGGATGCGGGGGCTCATGCCGAATCTTTTCAGTCTCCTGAGAAAGAAGAGGCGCTGCTGCGCCTTCTTCACTGTTTTGTTTGTGTGTACTGACCACGTAAGATCCTCAGCCAGATGTACTCCAAGGAACCGGAAGCTGCTCACTCTCTCCACAGCAGCGCCGTTGATGGTGATGGGGGTGTGTACTTCTCTGCACCTCCGGAAGTCCACTATCAACTCCTTTGTCTTTGCGACGTTGAGGGTGAGATGGTTGTCTTGACACCAGTGGGTCAGGGCGCTGACCTCCTCCCTGTAAGCCGTCTCATCACTGTTGGTGATAAGACCCACCACTGTAGTGTCGTCCGCAAACTTCACAATGATGTTGGAGTTGTTAGTGGCTGTGCAGTCGTAGGTGTAGAGTGAGTACAGGAGAGGGCTCAGTACACACCCCTGTGGAGCACCAGTGTTCAGTGTGATGGGGGATGAGGTGATGCTGCCCAGTCTGACCACCTGGCGTCTGTCAGACAGGAAGCTAAGGATCCAGCTGCAGAGGGAGCTGCTCAGTCCTAGATCCTGCAGTTTCCTGTCCAGCTTCGAGGGAACGATGGTATTGAATGCTGAGCTGTAATCTACAAACAGCATCCTCACATACGTGTCTCTCTTCTCCAGGTGTGACAGGGCAGTGTGTAGTGTCAGGGCTATGGCATCATCAGTGGACCTGTTGTGGCGGTATGCGAACTGTAGAGGGTCCAGTGAGTCGGGTAGTGCAGAGCAGATGAAGTCCCTGACCAGCTTCTCGAAGCATTTGCTTACGATGGGGGTCAGGGCTACAGGTCGCCAGTCGTTCAATGAGGAGATGGTGGAGGATTTGGGTACAGGGACGATGGTGGCCATTTTGAAGCAGGCTGGGACTACAGACAGAGAGAGGGAAAGGTTGAAGATGTGCGTGAACACTCCAGCCAGCTGAGCCGCGCATGACCTGAGGACGCGGCCGGGAATCCCGTCCGGACCAGTAGCTTTGCGTGCGTTCACCTTCCTGAAGCACTTCCGCACATCCTCCTCAGACACAGTGTGCGCACTGACGTCATCCGCGGTGCGCACACTGTCCGGTCTCATGGTGTTCGCTGTGTCGAATCTGGCGTAGAATACGTTTAGATCCTCACACAGAGAGGCCGTGGTCTGCGGTGTGCTGGTTTTCCCTCTAAAGTCTGTGATCGTGTTTAGTCCCTGCCACATACTCCGAGGGTTGTCAAACTGTTGTTCCACCCTGTCCCTGTACTCACGTTTGGCTGCTTTGATCGTCTTCCGGAGTTGGTAATGTGCGTGTTTGTAGTCCGATGTGTTCGCGGAGGCAAAGGCGGTGTTCCGTGCCGCCAGTGCCGCGCGAACATCTCCGTTAATCCAGGGTTTTTGATTTGGGAAGGATTTGACTGTTCTGGATGGGACGACATCTTCCACGCATTTCCTGATAAATCCACAGACTGAGTCTGTGTATTCATCAATGTCTCTGGCGGCCACGTGAAACATTTCCCAGTCCGCGTGATCAAAACAGTCCCGCAGCGCAGACTCCGATTGGTCCGTCCAACAGTGCACCGCCCTCCGGGTTGGAGCTTCCTGTTTCAGCTTCTGCCTGTAGGCGGGCAGGAGCAGGATGGAGCAGTGATCTGATTGGCCGAATGGGGCGCGGGGGAGGGCTTTGTACGCATCCCGGAAAGAGGTGTAACAGTGGTCGAGTTGCCGGTTTCCACGTGTGTTGAAAAGGATGTGTTGATGGAGTTTTGGTGAGACTTTCTTCAGGTTTCCCTTATTAAAGTCTCCGGCTGTGATAAACGCTGCCTCTGGGTGTGCGGTTTCCTCGCTGCTGATCGCGCTGTACAGTTCCCTGAGTGCACGGTCAGTGTCGGCTTGTGGGGGAATGTAAACAGCCGTAATAATCACTGCTGTAAATTCCCTCGGTAGCCAGAATGGCCGGCACTTAACCATCAGGTACTCCAGGTCCGGTGAGCAGAAGGATTTGACCGGGTGCACGTTCGCATAATCACACCAGCTGTTGTTGATCATGAAACACACACCACCGCCTCTGCTTTTCCCAGTAAGATCCTGTGACCTGTCCGCGCGGTGCACAGAGAACCCCGGCAGTTGTATTGCGGAGTCCGGTACTTTGTCCGATAGCCAGGTTTCTGTGAGGCAGATCACGCAGCAGTCCCGCATCTCTCGCTGGAATGAGATCCGTGCCCGAAGCTCGCACAGCTTGTTCTCCAGAGACTGCATATTAGCCAGTAATAAACTGGGTAACGGTGGTCTGTAAGTGCGCCGTCTCAGTCGAACCAGAACGCCAGATCTTCTCCCTCTGCGTCGGCGTTTGCGGCCTCCAGGGCCAGAGAACAAAGGCGTCTCAGGTGAGATGAATGGGGGGTCTGCAAACGGAGCGTCCGTGTTGCAAAACTTGAACTCCGGAAAGTTATAAGAAAGACCGTCTTTTATGTCCAGTAAGGTTTGTCGGTCGTACACAAGGAGACAAGTGCTGCTCGTGAAAAAATAAAGGAAAAGTAAAATTAAACACAGAAGAAAGCCGTTGCTTGGGGGAGCTCGCGACGAGGCTGCCATACTCGGCGCCATCTTGATCACCACAACCAAACACAAGGAAAATAAATGATATTGTGAGTTCAGCAGTGGGTCTGTGACCGGTGTGTAAGAGGACGATAGATGAGTGGGTGTTTGTAGAAACAACCTTTGTGATTTAAATGTGAGACAGCAAAGCGTCAGACAGAAGCCTGAGCTGAATATTTCCTGTGATATGAAGTCACCGTGTTTGGGTCGGTCAGTCGACTACTACTCAGTGAGTGTCCCACACACACACACAGACCCACACAGACCCACACAGACACACACAGACCCACACAGATCTTAATGATGGCCTCAGGCTTTGAGCTCCCACTAACAGCAGGTCCCAGCAGCATCCCATCAATAGTGATGAAAAATGCAGCTACAGCTGCTTTTCCACTACTGGAAGTTAATGAGGTCAAAGCTGGAGCTTCACCCTGTTCAGACTGAACCATGTGAGCCGGCCTCACTCCACAGAGGATGCCTCCAGGACAAGCGTGGGCTCCATCGAGGCCCACAGCTGCTGTGACATCGTGGACGTGTTCTTTAGCTTGTTTTTCAAACAATCTCAGCAAACGTGCCAAAATCATCTTCAGGGAGACTCTGTGGCACACAATCCAAAAACAAAGAAGGCTAAAGGACATGCTCTGTCCTCTGTGTGACCCACAGTCGTGGCTCAAATGTGGGACTGTGGCCTGGTGTGACCTGAACACTGTGGGAACCTGAGGGGCAAATCTGAGGATTTCATTTGGCTTTTTCATTAGAGATAAGATGGATTATGTGAATGAAAAGGCAACACACACACACACGTAGGGTAGCTGTAGCCCGACTGGCTCATCTGCTAATCAGAGGGTTGCTGGTTCGATACCTGGGATCCAAAGTGCAAACTCTTGGGGAACGAGTCTACTTTGTGTGCATCTGAGGTTGAAGCGGAGCTGGTTTCAATAAACTGCTAGTTTCCCTTTCATACTCCTGAAGGACGTTCCTCACAAAGAGCGAGGCAGCAAGTCTGTGCAGGTCCTCAGAGTTTCATCTCGCACCCAGTTCCAAGCCCAGTTTGTGTCCCAGATACATGCCGCCGATGGCCAGGAAGTGACATCACTGGATCAGTTATGAGAGCGAACCCTTCAAGACTCAAACCTGCCTGGCAACGAGGGAAACGGCTACACAGGAAGTCCAGTGACGGGGTGCAGATGTTCCATCACCGGGATGTCATCGCTTGTTGTGTTTGCGTCACGGGACTTTCAGGTTGTGTTGCTGTAACAGCCCCACCCACACTGAGGTGGTGCTCAACTGTAACTGAGAGACAGAGTCGAGTAGAGTCGAGTAGAGTCAAGTTGAGCTGAGGCAGTTATGTTCTACTGGAAAAGAGGCGACTGTGGCTCAGGACGTCAGTCGGTAGTTCGATCCCCGGCTGCTCCAGTCTGCGTGCCAAAGTCACCTTGGGCGGGATACTGGCCCCTGTTGCTGCCAGTGCTTTTATTAGATGCTCTGGAACTGGTTTAGTGCTTAGGGAGGGTAGAAGAGTGCTGTATAAGAACCAGTGCATTTACCATTTACCATTACTCTGGTTGCCAGTTTGCTACGGTCACCGGCGGTTTGTACAGAGGACACAGACCTGTATGTGAACAGATAGGGAGAGTGTTTAACTCCAGAGGAAAAGAGGCTTTCAGGTGCTGCATGTTCCACATGTGCACTGCACATCTGCAGCTAGTAGCTGAGGAGTGGTGTCCACGCACGCCTCTGTCCTCCACAGGGGCTGAGATCCAGCTCTTTGGGCCCTCACAACCCCAACATCGCTCTCACACACAGCACCTGCTCCGGTCAGCTGATTAGACAGCTCATTGTGTGTGTGTGAGGTGAATTAAGGTTATTATAAAGGACATTCAGATATCATCTCTCATCTGGGAGAGCAGCCAGCAGCTGCAGGAGGTGAGCATCCAACGACATGATGAACCCAAAGACTCCAGCTCAGCCAAACTACAGTTACAGATTACAGTTACACTCCTAACTGTTCCTGCAGTATTTAAGAAAGACGTCAGTGATTCAGACCAAAACTGCTCTGCTAACTTCACATTTACTAAACATTAATGTTCCCAACACAGATTTACATGAGAATGACAGGACATCATAGCCCCCCCTGCCCCCCCTGATATTACATCACTTCAATCCCAAACAGAAGGAAAGGAAAGATCAAATCTGTCTTGAACCTCTGCTTCAAAGTTACAGGAACACTGGAGTCACTCTCACTGTCAGAGACCTCAGTGTGTTGGAAGCTGCTAGAAGAAGCAGATGGGGGAGAGGAAGAGGAGGGCCACGGTGCTGATCTGAGGAAGTCTTCTGATCAACAGCAGACCAACAAGCCCGACGTCGTTCTGATCCAACATGAAGGCTTCCATCTGTCTATTCTGTCACATCGCACACGTCTCAAGTCATCCTGTTCAACCCATCACAACATAATAGTAACAATAAAACAAAGGCAGTGGAGCGTTCACCACGAGCTTCTACAAAAGTGCACGTTCATTTTAATAAAACTGTTTTTACAGCAGTGTGCGAACATTAATATGTTGTAACCAAACGTTTTTACACCAGCTGCACTGAACCTGTGGAGACTGGAAGTTATTTGCTGCTGGTTTGTTCAGACCTGTTACTGCACACCTTGCATAGTTTGCATAGTTTCCTTCACTGCATGCAAAGAGACGAGGCGGGTGGAAACCTGCGACCCTGATCACATCACCAGTCCATCACAGTCAAACACTCACGGCTGTAATCTATTTCAAATCAAAGTGTTTGCACGGTGAGAAGAAGCTGGCGTCGCTGGGGGAGCGTGCGCCCGGCTGCACTTAAACACAATCTTCATTGGTGCTGTGAAACATCCACGTCTCACTTCATCTGCAAAGAAACCTGATGCATCGCTTTGGAAATATTTGAAATCCCTCATTTGTCACTATGCACGACGAGTCGACCGGCTGACCAACCTCAGGTTATGCAGCGAGTGCTGAGAAGCAGCTAAATGGCTGCAGTGACTTTATTCCCTGAGTGGGTGTGTGTGCATGAAAGCCAAAGGGGGGCTGTGTAAGAAACAAGGGGAGTCTCTGTTGTGCTCACAAAGAGGAAACCAAGATCTGGATTTTATGGCCGAAAGAAGAAAACATCTTTTCAAAGTTTCCCAGGCCCACTGTGGAGACGCCCACAGCTCCAACATGAAGGTCATCACAGTAATGCAGCCGAGTGCTGACAAAGGCGTGGATCAAAGTGCTGCCGTGAAAGAATTGGCTTTGTTTTTGCAGCTGCCTGAGCTGAAAGAAGCTAGATTTGACCACTGCCTTGATTTGACCACTGCAGGTAGAATGAAATGCCAGCATGTTGTTCACACTTCTTACCCGAGCTGTTCTCCAGCGCATCCGTGAGTGTGGCTGTGAACAGAGGAAGCACTCGAGCAGAAAGTGCTCGTGTGAATGAGTTCAGAGTAGAGCAGCTCGATGTGGGAACAACTCGTGGCGTTCATTTAGAGAACGAATATGTTCATGGTTACTGTACATTTCAGAAATGTGCCACTTTAAATGAGAAACACGATTCTGCTTTAACAACAGGGGAGCCTGTTCACTATAAACACCATCCAGCCATAACTCTGCCTGCACCCACAACACGGAGACAAATATGTCAGCGTTGTAGCGCAGTTCTGTAACATAGACAGCCACCACAAATATCTCCTCAGCCGAGCCGCCCTTCGTGCCCCTCCCACAGCCACATGCTCCGTCAGCTGGCCGTCTGCCTGGCAGAGAGGGAGGGGGCGTCTGGCCTAGTGCCAGGCTCTCTCAATATTTTATGAGAGGGAGGGGAGGGAGGAGGAACACGAGACTTACAGTAACAATAAGAGCTGAACAACATGGAACAGCAGCAGAGTGACGGGCAGGAGCAAAGCCTCACACAAATAAGAACTACGAGACTTACAGTAACAATAAGAGCTGAACAACATGGAACAGCAGCAGCGATGGAAACAACCTCGTGTTTGTTGGAGCAGGGATGGTTAGAAAGAGACGACGCTGCTTTGTGCACGGACCATATTTATGAGTACGAGTAGTGAGTTTAATGATATTTCAATTATATGACAAATATCCAGTGTTGGGGAGTAACAGAATACATGTATGAGTAACTGTATTCTGTTACAGTTACTGTTTAAACAGGTGGTATTCAGAATACAGTTACTTTGTTGAAATAAATGGATTACACTGCATGTTGGGGAGTAACGGAATACACGTACGAGTAACTGTATTCTGTTACAGTTACCGTTTAAACAGGTGGTATTCAGAATACAGTTACTTTGTTGAAATAAATGGATTACACTGCATGTTGGGGAGTAACGGAATACACGTACGAGTAACTGTATTCTGTTACAGTTACCGTTTAAACAGGTGGTATTCAGAATACAGTTACTTTGTTGAAATAAATGGATTACACGGCGGTACTTTCCTGTTCATATTGTGGCGGGTCAGGACTGTTTGGGTTTGTTTGACATGTTCTGTTGTTCCAGGCGGCAGCGTTGTGGTTGCCATGGTTACAGGGTGACATGCTACGTGTTTCCTGGGTGAGAGAGGCCTTGTTGTTGTTGTGCTAAGCTAACAGGCAGAATGTAGCATCATGGGCAGTGTAGTCCGTGCTGCAGGGAGAATGGACTGCTGTACCCGTGATGTGTCTGTGAGCGAGGGAGGGAGAGAAAGGAAAAGCACAGCTGTCACCGAGCAGAAACGGGAGCTGGAAGCATGTAAATATAATAATAACCACTGCAAGAAGAGAGCCTGACGAGCCCAGCTGTAAGCTGTTAAGACTCGACCGTACACCGTGTTCCTGTTTTCCTCCGAAAACAATAAGTTCCGTTGTCTGTGAAGGTTCTCAGTCATCCAGGTCATCGTAGTCTGAGGAGCTTGCAAAGAAAAGCGTCTGGACTTCTTTAAGTTGCTTGAAGACGTTTCACCTCTCATCCGAGAAGCTTCTTCAGTTCTAAGAACAGAAGGTTTGACTCTGTTCTGCTCCTTTGACAATAAGTTCTGTTGGAGCAGCCTTTCAACGCCTCTCTGTCTCTGCTAGCAAAGTTGACCCAGACAACAAAGTAAAGCTCGTTTTCAGCTACGAGCCCGACACGAACCCGACGTGTTAGTCAGAGGTCCCTTTACTACGGTTCGGAGCCGCTGACCTTCAGTAATAAATCACAGCAACAGTACATTCATGCAGTTGTAAACAGCATGATAATATATTAAGTAATCCAAAGTATTCAGAATACATTACTCTCATTGAGTAACGTTACAGAATACATTTTGGGGCATGTAATCTGTAGTCTGTAGTGGAATACATTTTAAAACACTGCAAATATCCAGCACACTGACAGCTGTGACCTTATACACATGCCCAGTGAAAGGTTGATTGAACACTGTACATGGTATATAGCTGATCTGGGGTCAGATTCTGCCAACCAGGCAGCGCTGCCTCATGACACGGGGCTGGATCAGCCATCTATTGATCCATCCCAGAGAAGATGAAGGACACGTGATGATGACACCACTGTGCAGTAGGGCTGCCACAAACGATTATTTTGATAGTCGACTAATCAGATCATCATCCATTGGACGTACAGCTTATTGCACCAGCAGCATCTGCTCTTATATAACTATCATTAGCTTACAGCTTTAAGTGTTTAAGGTGCTAACTAAAAATAAAGACAAGATGGTAGTTTATTAATTTTTAATGAAATTTGCAGATTGTTTCAGTGAAGTTTAATAAACTCCTTGCTTTCTAAAATATAACAGGACACCGGAGTATATTCTCCAGCGTCTCACACTTCTGATAATCAGCTGTCTGCTTGACAGTTTTAGCTGTGCAAAAAACTATAACTTTAATCTCAGCCAAACCGATTTACTCAGGAACAAATAAAATACTAAAGAAAGCCAAACAATAACATTTGTAAGTTATCTAAGTGACTTATATATATGTTTAACCTGAGTAGCGAAAGACGGTGGTGGGTTTGAAAACGATTTGCTGGGAGTCCGGTGTTCTCACGGCTCTAGTTAGCCTTGCCCCCGCCTAGCTAACGAGCTAGTGGGTAACAGACGTCTCCGAAAACGTCGGAGCGCTTTTGAAAATATGTGGTGTCCTGATAAACTGAGCAGATATTTGAGGTTTACACAGCTACATTCTCCCTGAAAATATGTTAAACGTTTATTTTGTGACCCAGAAAGAATAATAAGAGTAAAGTTAAAACTAACTAGCTGCCGCCATTGTTGACAGCTGCGCTATGAATTCTGGGACACAGCTACTTCTTCTTCTTCGGGGTTTAACGGCAGCTGGCATCCTTTGTACATGCAGTGCTGCCATCTTCTGTTTCAGTCCGTTATTACACTCTTAAATCCTACTACTCATTCCTGCGTCCTTTGTGATCTTACAAAGCTTCAAACGATGCGTCGACTATTAAATTAGTCGTCGACGATTTTAATAGTCGACATAATCGTGACTAGTCGACTAATCGTGGCAGCCCTACTGTGCAGTTCACATTGGAGGGCTTTATTCCATCCACTGAGTCATCAGAGCTGTGGGCCTTCTGTGAGCTCTGCTGTGTGGCTGACAAAGCTGACATTAAGTGTCCAACTTTCAGGATTTTTGCTAAGCTGTCACTCACTGTAGCTATCATCTCACACACTTGGCTACTTTTCTCTGTAAAGGTGTTTGATGACAGAGTCTTAACCCCTGCATATGAAGATAATGTGTTTGATATATCTGTTAATACCTGACACGACTTCTTTCCTTTCAAGTCTGTTTCACATGCAATTGTAGAGACAAGTGTGTCAGAGGATCATGTGGAAGGATGTTCTGTCTTTCTTCAACATACATATCTGTGTCACGTATTTACATAAAGAGGAAATCGTATCGATGGCGAGGCTGGCGAGGAGGGCCCGCCCTCACCGATCCACCGTTTATATGCAGCCTGTGTCTTTCATGTGTCTCCACCTGGATCCCTGCTGAGCCACTTCCTCCCCAGCCCTCAGAAACACTGTTGCTATAGTAATTGTATCTAAGTGAATAACCATAGCAACCACAGAGATGTTTTGGATGGCACAATGGTAGCTGCTGGTTTTAAGTGCTGGAGATCAAAGGGGCCTAACGTTGTTAGGGAAGAGGAGGGGTTTAATCAGTGTCGGGGAAAGCGGAGACCAGCGGGGTCGGCAGGAGCAAGCAGGAGGCAAAGGGAGGAGCGAGGAGAACGACGGTTTTCCCTCATGGCACCAACACCCGTCCCATTTCCCTGCGGTCCAATAATTAGCTGTTTGGGGTATACTGCGACAGGAAGACGGCTCCTGCTGTCGAGCTTGCAGTGATGGTTAGTAGCTGTTCCACCCATGCTGTGTGAAACTTAATACACGGCCTCATTAAAGATGAGCCTTTGGCTATAATCTGGCATGTTTACATTCATGTAATTTTTCTTTTTACATTTATGTTCATTAACATGCACGGTCCTAAATAAATAAATTAAATAAAATCGCTTCCTAAGGAGATTTGGTTTCAAGGTCAAATTTATTTCTATAGCACATTTCAAACAGCTGATGCTGCACAAAGTGCTTAACAATATAAAAATGGTATTAAAAGCAACAATGTAACACAATAATAACAGTAAAAACAATAATAGGACAGTAAAAGAATTAAAACAATAACTAAACTAATTCAAATAAGACCAGAATGCTTGGGTCATAGTGTGTTAAAAGCCAGGGCATAGAAATGTGTCTTTAGTAAAGATTTAAATTGCTCAAGTGTTTGTGCAGATCTAATATTTAAGGGGAGACTATTCCAGAGTCTGGGACCTGCCACAGAGACGGATCTATCACCACGGGATGTGAGGTCAGTCCGTGGGATGGACAGCATTAGTTTTGAGCTGGACCTCGTGGTTTGTCCTGAGCATAGGCAGAGAGGGGCTCAGACAGGTGAGGAGGGGCTCGGGCATTAATGACTTAAAAACAAAAAGTAGAAGTTTAAATTGGGTCCTGTAGGAGACAGGAAGCCAGTGTAGAGAAGCTAAAACTGGGGTTATATGCTCTCTCCGTTTGGTACCAGTTAGCAGGCGAGCAGCTGCATTTTGAACCATCTGAAGACGATGGATGGAGGCCTGATCTAGACCATAACACAATGAATTGCAGTAGTCTCATCTGCAAGTAAGGGAAAGGTGAATAACACGCTCAAAGACGTTAGGAGGTCTGGCTTTACCTTGGCCAGCTGTCTTAACTGAAAGAAGCAGGACTGAACACTGCACTCACCTGCTTCTTCACTTTAAAAGAACCATCAATGTAGACACCGAGCTTTTTACACGTGTTTCAAGTAGCGGTGCTTTATCAGGCCAGTACAGGTCAGCCTAATCACTGGTTTCAAACTCCCAGTAATGAAACTGGGGAACACTGGTTGTGCTCAACCTACAAAATATTTCACGTTCCTGCGATATGTGCTGAGCACGCACGACAGACATGAAGCAGACAGGATCACAGCTGATCTTCTCTCGCTCACGAGTGAGCTAGTTAATGTTGGGAGTCACAGAGGGAACGCTACGATCAACCTTTAAATCAAAACGGTTCACCTCCGACACAAGGCGTCCAGTCGACGCAGAACCCAACGCAAGGCATCGTCTGAGGGTTCTTCCATCCATCACTGAAACCATTCTGTGTAGGTGCAGAGACACCCCAAGAATCCAGGTGTTATGTGGCAGCTTCGTGCACAAATGTTATTAATAAGTAGCTGTTATTAGAGCGACGCTGAGGGTGCTGAGTGGTTGGGATGTCCCCAGACCATCACTGAAACACCAGAGCAGCCGTGCTGACGAGGTTCCAGCAGCACGATGCTCTGCAGCCTCTTCCACATGTGCTCAGCATGCAGCGGCTCTCATCTGTGAAAAGCACAGTTCTGGTCTTTGGTGGGAAATGTTAATCAGACTGCATGATGTCAGTTCACCCTGCATCCACAACAAAGAAGAAGAAGCCGTATGTAAACATAACATACAAACTGACCGAGGACAAGAGGGAACAGTGCTGCTGTCAGTCCAACGTGTCCACGTCCTCTGGACTAAGAAGGGGAGAAACCGTCCAACTGTCATAATCACAGCCACACACCTGCATCAGTGATGGTCTGCATGACTTATATGTAAACTTTAAACTTCAATAAGGATGCCAGCAAAAGCAGCTTCTTTCCACTGCTGGAAAACTGCAGTGTTTGATGTGAAACAGCAGTAATCACATCAGCGATGGCTTCACGGGGACACTGACAGACGATTTCTGTCCCTGCTCCTCTAACCTGTAGCTCCTTAAATCCAAACCCAGACAAAGCTCGACGTGTCCTGTGAGGCTGGACCGCTCACAGCCGCGTGCTGTGAAGCACACACATCCCCAGGTTTGGCTTTTCAATCACATCTTACACTCTGTGCTACAGTCACAGCGTCCAAGCAGGGAGGCAGGAAACTGCCCCGTCGCCAAGGAAACCTAGGTGTCTGTCTGTTGTCAGGGCAACAGGGCAGAGGGGATGGGGAGCAAAAACACGGATAACGACAGGAAGGCTGGGCAGAGACAACAAAGGCAGGCGGGGCCGTCGGCTGACATCTTTGGATCCACGATTGTGCCGAGCAGGAAACTGAAGCAGTGCATAAACAGATCTGATGCTCACGATCTGTTTACATGTTTTTCTCTTCACGTGGAGTAAAAATGGCGTCATTCACGAGACCTGGTTGTTCCAAATATGTCAGATTCATGTGCTCATCCATCGTATTCCTACTGATTCTCCACACAGACAGTCAGCCTGTCGTCATCTACTTTTTTACTTTTCAGTGGCTTGTATGCAACGCTTGGGAACATGCTGGGGAGGGTTACCCATCACCTGCCAGCATTTCAATCAGAGAACTTCCTGAGTCTGAGTTTATCACAGCTGGAGCCATTTACATATCTAACACTGCTGTATTAGTCCTATTATATAAAAGGAGGAGCAAACAGGGATGTGTTCTGCTTCCTGCTCATTTCTTTTCTTCTTGTCTCAAACTGGCTGCAAACAAACACGAGTCACTGAGAAACATCCGTGTTTCCTCCTTTACTATGAAGATGAATTACATTTAATAATCTGACATTATGCTTTTCTTGCTCATGAGTCACAAAATCAAAGGTAAGTTGTTGAAGGGCGCCCCCTTGTGACGGCTTGCCAACAACACATACACTACACGCCACGATCCCTCACACAGGCCACGCCTTTTAGGAAAGAGCCCCATTAAACGCTGTTCTTCTGCTCAGTGAATTAGCAGTAAATCAGGAATCCCAGGCTGCTGCGAGGCGGCAGCGGCGTGTGCACTAACAGGCAGCAGCTCACATGACCGGCTAATGTGTCCAAGTTTTCTATGAGCGACACTCACAGAGAGAAGAGGGGGGCCGGTGCCTATCAGAAATAGCACGGCTGACTCGTAAAAGCTGGAGTGAAATCAGATATTGGAGGGGGGGGGGGCTACTTCAGGCTTCACCTTTGAAGACAGTGACCTTGCAGGTGACGTATGGTGAAGGTGGAGACTGTGAGGGGGGTACTAGCAGAAGAAAACGCTCAAAAACACAATACATAAAGTGAGCAGGTTACTTATTTTATATATATATATATGTATATATATATACTTATTTTCCACCCTGATTTACAAATAAATTCTTTACAAATCCTACCATGTGAATTCATGGATTTTTTTTTCACATTCTGTCTCTCACAGTTGACGTGTACCTCTGGTGCAAATTACTGACCTCTGTCATCATTTTAGGTGGGGGAACTTGCACAATCGGTGGCTGACTAAATACTTTTTTGCCCCACTGTAAAACTCCCTGTCTGAATTACTTCTATGATTTATCGTGCAGTTTAGTGCAACTACAAGAAGGCTCTTATTACTTAGGTTTGATCCGATACCGGTGCCAAACCGTTACTTTTGAAACGGTGCCGGTGCCGGTGCTTAAACGGTGCTCAAACCGGTGCTTAACGAATGGAGAACACAAAATTGGTCCAAAAACCTCTCATGTTCAGCTGTTTTTTTGTAAAAAGATAACAATGTTAGCCTTTTCTGCAGCTATGGGGCATATATGGTATCACTCTTGGCTGGAAGCAGTGCTTAAACAATGGAAAAAACACAAACTTTGTCCAAAATCCTCTCATGTTCAGCTGTTTCCCACTTTTTCTTTGGTCATTTTAGCCTTTTTGGCCAGGGTGAAGGGAGTATCTGCCATCAAACAAGAAGACAGCCGCATGTAGCTATGATGATGTTTGCTAGTTCACCTTACATGCATTAATGTAATAACGTGGTTAGCCTACTCAACGTAAATTACACACGAACAACATTAAGCTCCTCACGCAGAGAAGAACAGCTGCTGCTGCATCATCATCCTCATCATTTCTGCTACACTGGCAGGGCTAGGGGCCAGGACTCTCCTCTTCGGGTTCTTGGGGATGTTGCTAACTCCGGGTCCGATAACAGGCACCACACCCGCAGTAGATGTGCACGGTGTGAGGTCTCGCAGCAAGCTATCAAATACAGCGCATTTCTCGGCTTTTAAAAAAAATGCTATGCGTCGCCAGGTGTGTCATCAGATTCGAGGTGTTACCTCCTTTGACAGTATCACAGTATCAGCTTAAAGCACTTGTTGCTGCTGAGTTTGCATCTTTTGCTGTGGAGTACAGCCAGACTTTTGACCGCTTCGCCTTGGGCATTTTTAATCTGTAGCTCTGCTCTAAAAGAACGTACGTACCTGGGCCCGCCTACTATCCTCGGAAACGTAAAATGATTGGCTAGAATCTAAAGTGTATCACAGCTCAGGAAAAAAAAAGCACCGAAATGTGCACTGCCTTTCAGTCTGGTTACCACTGTTTATGTCAGAACCGGTGCCATCATGGCACCGGACACCGGTACCCATCCCTAATTACTAATCGGTTCTCAGTAAACTTTATGCTTTATAAGTGTTTGCAGTGCTATGAGATGTAAAAAAATAAACCGAAATACACTTAAATACAAGTACTGTATTAACTATTATGTAAAATAAACTACAGAGTGCACTCTGCAAAGTGTGCTTGCAGGCAAGAGATGCAAGAATGCATGACAGAGCAATAGAATAGAATAGAATAGAATAGAATAGAATAGAATAGCTTTTATTGTCACTGTTACAAGAACAATGAAAGGCTGTTTGACATTTCTCCATGTGTGTGAAGTATTTACACAATCACAGACAAATTTACATTTACACAAGAACGATATGTACAAGTTATACATGCACCTGCAAACATACGGATACACCCATACAAACACACACGCACATGCATACATGTATGTATAAATACATGTATGCATGCGAACATACAGACACATGTCTCCACATACACATACATGCCATGGCTCGCTGACTGGGAGTGCCGACCTGAGCTCCACAGGAATGAATCCAAAAATGTTACATTTGAATGTTTCAGATCATCAACAAAATGTTAATATTAGACACAGACAACACAAGTAAACACAACATGCAGGTTGTAAATGTAGCTATTTATTCTTATTAGAGTTATAATTCAGCCCATCGGAGGGTTTTCAAGTCTGAACCGCCTTTTTAAGCCACAGCATCTCAGCCAGTTTGAATAGACCAAAGTCCCTCAGAGGTGAACTGGCTGATCATGAACACATGTTGGTGACATTGATGGTCAGGGATGCAGAGCAGATGCAAAGCCACAGCAAACCACAAAGAGAAGCCCAACAAAGAACCTGGTGTCTGTATTTTTAGATTTTAAGGTTTTTTGATGAAGACAAAAACAAGGACAGCTTCCTCCAGGGAGAAGCTAGAAGCTGCCTCCTGCAGCTATAAATAGCAAGGCTTCAGGAAATCTCACTCTATGTCAGGAGTATGGACACTGATGGGATGGCGTGCACCCTGCTTAATATTTTGGAGGACTAAATTGCAGCATCTCAGTCATCAATGAGGAAGTAAAGCAGGAAGCCGATCGATGCACTGTGATCGATGATCTAGGTATAAAGTAAACTGCCTTTAATGGTAAATATTATTAATGTATATACAGACCATAAATATTTAAACAGGCACATAGTTTTGTTCTTTAAGGTTAACAAAACCATGATAACGGTGTCTACGTTACAGGACATTTCAATGTGAATAACTGGTAAGTGCTCTATTCTTAGGAAACCGTGGCCTTTCTGTCGGTTTGGATCTGCTGATGAGCCTTTGGTCTATATAAATAGACTGACTATGGCATAATCATGACTTTTGTCATCACAGAAGTGATGGGAACATTCAAAGACTAAAAAATAAAGCTGTGGAAGAGCAAATAGTGTGCACAATTCATCCGATCGCAGAGAAGCAGTGAAAAACCCACAGAAAGTAAAAGATAGACGTCCTAAAAACTGGTGCAATTCAGTATAATATCATTGCATGTTTTGTTGCAATGGAGCAAACAACAACAGTACACTACTTTGCTGGGACTAAAGTATCTCTAATATAACATGGATGCTGTAAAATGTGATTGTGACATCCTTGACGTATGCACAGGAGTACAGAAGTAAAACAGCAGGAGTGTTAGCTCTACAGAGGAAAAGACACGCCTGTTACGTCGCTTACTACCTGCTTCTTGTCACCACATCGCCCGGTAGGATGGTTTCGACTCTCTCTGTAAGTGTACATCTCACTCTAGACTCTGGCTAACCCATTCTCTCCTCCCTCCGCAGCATTCCTACCAGCCCACCTATGGCTGTGCCACATTATACTGTTCATGGTAATACTGGTTTAATGTTGGGCAACGATAAAAAAATAAAATATCGCGATAGAATATGGGTAAAGTGCGCATGCGCAGTGCCTTTGTTTTCATACCCACATGGTGGCGATAGAGAATGAGAAGGGGGAAAGCGGATCGTTGAGTGAAACACATGAACCAGAATTGGTTTGTAAAAATGGTGCAGCTTCAGTGGTGTGGAACTGGTTTGGTGTTTGTCCGTCAGATACACAACAAAGCACCATTTTTTTGTAGAACATGCAAGCGGCCGTCGTTATTGCCATATTTTTCGGACTAAGGTGCTCTTAAATCTGGGAGTAATCTGGGTCCTAAACTCCGTCCTTCAGGACCCAAAGTCAAACGAACACTGCGACATCACTGAGAGTTAAAAACGGTCTAAATTCTTTCATCTTTAATAAAACGATCAGTGTTGCTGCTTTACCAGGTGTAACAATTGAGTTTAACATCCAGGCATCCATGAAAACAGAATTTATTATATTTAACGGACTTAGAAGTTAACAGGAAGTTAGCAGGAAGTTAGCGGAAGGTAGCTCACTGGTTTTGCTAGTGCCTAAGCATGATATAGCATGTTCTGACTGAGAGATTTCTGAACAAATTAAAACGTACAGCTCTGCTGTCACTTCCAACATAAATGAAGACAGAAAACTAAACAGCAGTGACGTTTGTAGGGTTACTGAAGTTGGGCTAGCTGCTATATAATGATGTGCTACGTGATCGCTAGCGACACAGCTATGTTAGCATAAACACAGTGAAGCTGGAGGACGAACACTAACACTTTTCCACTCGATAAAAGTTAACGTGAGGGTTCCTGATGGTTAGAGACAAATGCAATCGCATGGCAGGATGCTGTAAACCACAGGTGTCGAACTCCAGACCTCGAGGGCCGGTGTCCTGCAGGTTTTAAATGTGTCCTTGATCCAACACAGCTGATTCAAATGGCTAAATGACCTCCTCAACATCTCTTGAAGTTCTCCAGAGGCCTGGTGATCAACTGATCATTTGATTCAGGTGTGTTGACCCAGTGTGAGCTCTAAAACCTGCAGGACACCGGCCCTCGAGGCCTGGAGTTTGACACCCCTGCTGTAAACCATAGGTGTCAAACTCTGGCCCGTGGGCCAAATTTGGCCCGCAACCTAATTACATTTGGCCCGCGAAGCCATACCAAATTACTATTAGAGCTGGCCTACTGGTATTATACAGCTAATATATATATTGTTTAGTATTAAGCTTTGCTTGTTCCATATTCAGTTTTTCAGCAAAACGTGTTTGAGTCCATAAGAAAAGATTCATTCTTATATCTGGAGGAATAAATATATTTCAATAAATATTAACGTTAGCCCGCGACTTTGTTCCAGTTTTGAATTTTGGCCCACTGTGTGTTTGAGTTTGACACCCCTGCTGTAAACGGACCAAACTTCAGTCAGGAGAACAACTGAGATAATCCATCCACAATACGAGGTTAGTCATTAATATACTGCAACAACATGGGAATAGAGCCGCTGCCAGAGAATTCAACATTAATGAATCAATGGTAGAGAAGTGGAGGAAGCAAGAAGAATGAGTTTAATAAAGTTTGATTTATCTGACTGCTTTGTTTCGCTTAATGTGCCTTATAATCCCCTGCAGCTTATGGTCTGAAAAATACGTACTGCAAACGAAATCATTTGAAGAACTTGTTACATTAGCCTTGAGAATAGTTAGCTTCATAACTTGGCCAGCTCCAGGCCTCGAGGGCCGGTGTCCTGCAGGTTTTAGATCTCACCCTGGGTCTACACACCTGAATCAAATGATTAGTTCATTACCAGGTGTCTGGAGAACTTCAAGGCATGTTGAGCCATTTAAATCAGCTGGACACGTCTAACACCTGCAGGACACTCGTGGCCTGGGTTTGGACACCACTGCCATAACTGAATACTGAAAGAAACTACAAGTCACGATCAGCTTCCTCATCAAGAACATCGTGAGAAGTCAGTGAAGCTGAGCAGACTTACTCAGGAGGAGTGATAGAGAAGGACTGAAGAATGGCCACATCAATTCTCCCTGTGCGATAACACAGGTGGATCCTGCAAAACGAGTGTGTTGTCTCTAGTACAACACATAACAATTCTGGGTTTATCTCTGGACTCCATCTCTTTTACATCACTCTGTCAGAGGCCATAGCTGTGAGTGCCTTCAATCGGGCATACTGGGCATTTGCCTGGTGGGCCGACAGTGATTCTTCGTATTTATGGGTTGATGGGTTTTGTTTTGTTTGTTTGTTTTGTAACGGCATGAGCAATGAAAGGTGGTGGATTGGCCAGATGCTAGCCGATGTGTAAAAATAACTCAGTTGTTTGGTGGTGGCTATGGCAGAGCTTCCACAGCCCTGCTCACAGCATTCCTGACTCTTTTTCGCCTGCACAAAACAGTCCCCTTTAGATTATACCTTCGGCTACTGGGTATGATGGCTCAGCCATCCTGGTGGTCTGGCTTGGCTGTTTAAGAGGGTTTCAGCGCTGGGTGGTTTCTTCAGGCGCTTCCTACTGTTCTTGTGAGGATTGACAATACCACCATGGGGGCTTATATTAGCCATCGGGGAGGGATGCATTCACGCTAATAGCAGCAAACATTTCCTCTCTCTGAGTGCAACACATCCCAGAGTCAGAATGGGGAATGAATCTGCGAGGCGTTGTGTTATATGGTGATTGGGCTTTGCATCCAGCCACTGTAGAACAGCTTCAGCTGGAGCTTTTAGCCACTACATAGAGCAATAATCTTCACTAAGCTTGATCTTAGAAACACGTTCCATCTGGTGGACATTGGGGAGGTGACGAATGGAAAACTGTTTTCAACACTTGGACATTTCAAGCGTGCCGGGCTGACAAATGCCTCAGTTGTTTTCCAGGCTTTAATCAATAATGTGCTCTTTGTATGTGCACCTGTTTGACCTGCAGATTTTTTTCCAGAGAACAACTAGAACAGGAAGCAAGTCAGAGTTCTTCAATGACTATGAGACACTAAGTCTAGTCTTGGTCTTGGTAGCCGGGGATCCGTCCACCATGGCCTCTGATCCTGGCTGCCACGTGGCACACATTGCATGCGACCCCTATGGCGCCTACTGCAGGTGGTGGGCCTGCATAAGAATGGGCCCATGTCCCTTTTTCGGGTTGTGCCCAGCCAGGCCCCATGGACCAGTGCCCGGCCACCAGATGTACAGCTTCTGGCACCCTCCCCGGGCCTGGCTCCAGGGCAGGGCCCTGGTAACACTATCCCAGGCAGGGTGAACTGTTTCCTTGATCTTGCACTCATAGGGGTCTTCTGAATTAAATTGAATTGAGGAGCAGACACAGACTGTTTTATATGAGATCCTTCTCATGCACTTCAACAGTCTTATTCATCATCCAGTCTTAAATGATCCTGTTATGACCAATGACTGCTCGACTGTGTCAAAGAGCTACTTCCACAGTGTGGAGAAGCCATAATTCTGACTCCACGCCAAATAAAAGGGGGAAACCCTCCCAGGGATTGACACCTAACAGTTAAATAGTTAAAGGATTAAACTTCTCTTTCCTTTCTTTAAACAAAAAAATATTTTCAAGAAACTATTCAAAGGTCCCAAATATCTTATTTCACTCAGGGGAGGAAGGCAGACGAGAGGCAGCTGTGTCATTATGGCGTTTGTATCCTGCTGCTACTGGGACCAGTTACAGTTCCTTTCACTAACACACACACACACACACATTCTAGTTTTGATATCTTAGTGAGGACACCTAGTTGACATGATCCTTTTCCTAGCCGCTCACTGTAACCATCAATAATGGATGGTTAACGCTCAACCTAAACCTAACCATAACCTAACTGTAACCCTGACACTAGAACCACATTGTGAGTCTCAAACTCGTGAGGCACTTTTGTCCTCATAAATGACTGTTGGTCCCCACAAGTATAGTAACATTCCAATTCTTGGTCCCCACAGAGACATCTAAACAGGTACACACACACACTTTCATGTATTTTTGTCCACAGTATAAAAGCTGTTTGGGGCTGGGAGGAATCAAGTCCGTCCATGGCAACTTTCCCCGACTGCCTTCCACATTCTTTGAGTGCTTGCCTTGTCTGCTCGCTCTGGCGCTTTAATGACTTCCTTCAAATGGTACCAACACTTCAGCAACGACTGCAACATCATTTTTTCCATCTTCACAGTCCTGGAAGCATTGGACAGTATCATCTAATACATGGAAAATATTAAAACAGCTCAGCTCACAAAAGCAGGGAAACCTTGGGTGCAAACATGTGGAGACCACTAATTCATTTACTGCATGTTGCCTCTGCTCAGTGTCTGCTCAGTAGAACATGGATCTACATGTTCACTCCTGCACTGGCCAAAGCTGGTAGTGGTACTGCTTAGACTCTTTGAGTGCTAACATTGGTGCTCCAATCATTTGGTCTGGCTCTAACGGTGTGATTCAGACTGAGCAGACCTGGTGCATTTTGAATCAAAACTGCAGAGTCATTTTACTATTATTTAATAAGGAAGAACAGAGAAGAGTCCATGACCACGTTATATCAGTAAAGATGTTGTGTCTGCATGAGAGTAGACTGTCTCTGCAGGCAGCATCACACCCAAACAGAGCAGACAGCCTGTTCATCCTGAGCTCGCCAAGGTCACCAAAGGTCAGGCGGACAAAAACCTGCAGTCTTAACAAAGCCACAGGCAAAGACACTCTTTATTATCAACTATCTAATAAAACGCAAAACAGCCAAGAAGTGAATCTGCCATGAATTTCACAACTTTACAAGCTAAGAAATAGACACTGAGCTTTATATTGATTAAATATGTTAAATAGATATTAAATTAAATATAGATCCTGATAAATGCCTCGTTAATTTTTCATCATAGAATTACTGTTGAAACAACCCCTTATCCATGTTTGATGCCCTGCAATGGACTCACAGCCAACTGTAGAAAGCAGCCCAATCAGAGGCACTTTTTCTTTGACCCAGGTTATTCTAAGTGGAGATATTATCTGAATTTCAGGAGTGGGACCACACCTCATTCTCGCCGCCTCAGTTTATATATGCCCCCTTCACCAATACCCTCTGTTCTCATTTTCATGCCCCCCTGGAGCCCAGGAGCCGCTGCCGGTCCTCTTTGAGGCCTTCCCCACATTGCAGCACCAGTACACGGTCCCTCATCCATCATCGTAACTGAGCATGTGGTCCCAGCTAGTGAAATTGCTTGTAAAGATGTTAATGTGATGAACTCACCAGCTACTGGCTCACTGACATCCAGTACAAGAAGGCCAGGCTTACCAAAACATACCGTTTGATTTGTGCGCTCTGCTGCTGCACACAAATACTGTCCAACACAAGGAATTCAGCCTGGATTTACACTCTTCCCAGTGTCCTATGGCAGGTCAGCTCTATCACAGGCAAGGACAGCTCTGATGCTTCAGAAGTGTTATCAAAATAAATAAATAAATAAAATAGAAATAACATAGTAGTTTGGATCAAAAGCCAGACTAAAATAATAAGTTTTAAGACACAATTTAAAAGACTGCATGGACTCGGAGAGACGAATATAAAGAGGGAGGTTACTCCAGAGTCTGGGAGCTACGACAGCAAAGGCCCGATCACCTCTGGACTTCAGACGAGACCTCGGTTGCGTCAGGAGCATTTGATTGGAAGATCTAAGTGCCTTATTAGGGATTTACAAATGGAGGCGCTCGCGTAGATAGCTGGGAGCTAAATTGTTTAAAGTTTTAAAGGTAAGCAAAAGAATTTTGAATATTGGTACGATAATCAACAGGGAGCCAACGCAGGTTGGCTAAAACTGGTGTGATGTGGGCATAATTTCTAGTTCCAGTTAAGAGACGCGCAGCTGCATTTCAAACTAACTGGAGCCGGTGAATAGAGGAAGGTGGGAGGCCCGAGTAGAGAGAATCACAGTAGTCTAATCTGGAAGTGATAAGACCATGAATGAGTTTTTTAAGGTCCTTCAAAGGGAGGTATGGCTTTGCTTTAGATATCTGACGCAGCTGGTAGAAACAGTTTTTTACCACAGAGGCGGTCGATTTCTTGAGCTGTCCAGGAAAACACCAAGGTTTCTAACAGTGAGTGAGAGATGGCTACCAAGGGGCCCTAAGGCATCAGTAAGTTGTTCCAGCGGGGTGTGACTATCAAAAACTATAACTTCTGTCTTATCCTCGTTCAGTGTGAGAGACGTGACCACGTTTGTACCTCATTTAGACAGTCAAATAGGGGTTCCAGAGACGTAGAGACATCTGATGTCAAAGGGAAATAAATTTTTATGTCGTCGGCGTAGCAGTGAAAGGAAATGTTATATTTTTCAAGTATTACTCCCAAAGGCAGCATGTACAAGGAAAAAGAACTGGGCCGAGCACAGATCCTTGAGGCACACCACAGTGAATTTGTTTTTAAAAACTGAAGCTGGCCCTCCACCTCTGTCAGTAGACTGGGGTGAGCTTAGAAAGGTGAATCGGGTTGGTTCTGAGAAAGAAAAGAACTCACCAGGGCAAAGCCAAGTTTCAGTCAAGAATAAGAAGTCCAGCCCGGATGAAAGAATCAGCATAAAGAGTCCTGAAGTTGGCAGCATGGTGTTCAGAAAACAGCCTGGGACTGGGAGGTCATTGTCAACGTCAGGAGGCACTGACTTGGCCCCCCTGTACATCAACGGGGAGTGTGTGGAGAGGGTCCACACCTCCCGGTTCCTTGGTGTCCTCATCTCTGCTGACACCTCCTGGACAGACAACATCTCAGCGGTCGTCAAGAAGGCCCAACAGCGGCTGCACTTCCTGAGAGTCTTCAGGAAGTACAAGCTGAACTCCAACCTGCTGCTGACATCACGGTATGGTACGGCAGCTGCACTAAGGCGGATAGAGGCTTCAGAGTGTGGTCAAGACAGCACAGAAGATCATCGGCTGCCCTCTCCCCTCCCTGATGGACATTTATTCCTCCCGCTGCCTCAGCAGAGCAGCAAGCATTATCCATGACAGCTCCAGTCCGGTTCTAACCTGTTCAACCTGCTTCCCTCAGGGAGGCGCTACAGGTGCATCAGCAAGGAGACCCACAGACTCACAACAGTTTTTTCCACCCGTAACCTGAACTCACACATGATAAACACAGTTCCACCCCCCAATGTAGGACCTCTACACACAGACTACACAACTATCATCACCACTGTGCAACACTTAATTTACGTGCAGTAACCCACACTGTAATATATAGCACTATGTTTTGTTTCTATATTTGTAGATAGTGCTGCAGAACTGTGCAACTCACCCCCCTTTCTTTCCCACGTCTGCACTGAATAGGAGATGCTCTGAAGCTTATTGTGCATGTGTGTAGTGACAATAAAACGCATTCTATTCTGTTTTTGTTCACATGCTAAGTTCAGCATTCAAAATCTTGGTGTAATGTTTGAGTCTTCTCTGAGTTTCAACTGTGTAAAATCTTTATCTCACTCCTAACATTTCTAAATTGTGAAACATGGTCTCCTCTGCTGAACTGGAAGAAATTATCAATGTGTTTGTGTCATTGCATTTAGATTAATGTACTGGCCTCTGTGCTGGATTAGAGAAACCACCAAGGCTCTGCACCAGTCTACAGCTGACTCTGTCAATTCTTTTAAAAAGCACTTCAAAACCTTTTTGTTTAAACAGATTTTCTGTTGAGAAGTTTTTTAAAAATTTTAAAACTACAGGTTTATGTCATTTTGGCACTTAATGGGGTTTTTTTGTGACGGTTTGTCTGTGAAAACTTCTTTACAATCACTAAAAACCAAAGAACACCACCCCCACAGTAAAGCGGTGGAAACATGGGTCATTTTTCTGCTAAGAGCACAACATGACCTCCCTGCATGGAGGGGCCAATAGACAGGACCGCGTATCGTACTGTGACGAGGAACCTTCGTCCCATGAAGATGGATGTTCAAGCATGACGATGATCCAAAACATCGTGTCGAGGTAACGAAGCAGTGGATGAAAATAAGAGTGGCCTATCGAGTCTTCCACTCATCACCTCCAGCTGGTGACGGCAGATGGCTGCCCCTCACCGAGCCTGGGGTTACTTCTTCTTCTCTGTAATGTTGTAGGGTATTTACCTTATAAATATGAAATATATAAATATGAAACATGTCAAAACAAAGCAGAGACAGCGATCAGTGATAACTGATTCTCAGTGCTGGAGATAAGGATGTACGGTAACCTTCAACATTACACATCCTGTGGACACATACTGTTTGATCTATTGTTAGCATAAAGACGCTGACAGGTGCAGATGAATGAGCCCCTGATTTCTTCAGCCTACAGCAGACAGACTGTCAGGAGTTAGCTGCAGGACTGCAGAGCGTATGCTTGGTTTTATGTTGCGTTGTTGTTTTTAGCCTGACAGATGCCAAATGATCTGTCTGATCAAACGGGCGATTGTGGAAGAACACAAGCGCTTTGTCCTCTGGAGGCTGCTGACCTTCTCTGGCCACACAAACTGCTACACAC
Organism: Copadichromis virginalis; assembly: GCF_057382275.1. Lineage (NCBI taxonomy): Eukaryota > Metazoa > Chordata > Actinopteri > Cichliformes > Cichlidae > Copadichromis > Copadichromis virginalis. The sequence continues at coordinate 10,348,023 of NW_028188589.1, forward strand.
ACTCACACTGACATTAACCTGTCACTGTGGTACACCACTCTATACTTCACATATCTTGGTTGTCCTCATTTACACGACAAACACTTAAATAGACACACACAGTGACACTGTACGCCACCCCGAGAGGCCCAGTGTGGCACGCTACTGGTGTGTCACATGCTCAGAGTCTAAACAGCCTCTGTGAACCCACACTGCTGCAAATATGTCGCCAGCGCCTTCAGATTCAAATCAGTGTGTCATTGAGCAACAGAGGTTAGCAAAGGTGTCCCAGTCCAAATATGGTGTAACAGCAGGAACGTGTGGGACATTCCTTTCTTATGACTTCATAAACTCAGCTACTGGGAGATTAATCCAGCGTGGTGTGGCAGCTTTGATCGTAGACCAAAAATGTGCAGTCCAAAAAGATCCCAGCGTAATCAAAACAGGCCGTCCTTTGGCGTCCACCGGGCAGTGTTTTGTAAATAATGTGTGTTTATCATTTATATGGGAATATAAAGAACTAGTTTTAGCTGTTCTACATAAACAGCATATCCGAAATATCATCAAAACAGAAAATTAGAATAAGAGCTTTCAAATCCAATTTATCGGCACAATTATTTCAATTTACTTAAATGTGCTCCGAGGGCTAACAGGCTGTTTAGATCACAGGGACATGTTACATAATGAAGTAATGAATGTCATTTCTAACTGTTTGATTTTAAAAAGTATGTTTGATAAATGTGGGACAAGGACAAGCATGTAATGGGATTAGTGGGGATACATTCATGGAGGAGAGGAGAAGTCCTAAAGCTAGCTAATGAAAGGACAGCAAACTAACACAGAGGAAGAGGTCAAGGCAGAACAACAAAGATTTCTTTGCAGGGTGAGATGAGGAAGGGAGGAGAGTAACCACTGTGATCACCCAGAAGAGAATGACTCAGGTCTGTGTCCAGTCTCCCCAAATCAGCATGACACAGCAAACTAAGCTACATAAATCTCTGAATTACCAGCTGAGCCACTAATCCAGGCGGTATGACACTCGCCAAACTGCTAGTTCTGTGATATTTTACCACCGAGCATAAAAGTGCTTACAGGAAAGGCCAGGAAAGAATAAGCCATGAATACAGAGTTTAAATCATAAGAATATTTTATAACGTTTAACATTACGCAGAAGCATTTCATATTCATGAAACGCTTTCAATTAAAAGAAAACATCGAAACAGGTAATAAGGACACACCCAACATGCTCAACACCCACTTTAGTACTTCCTACTCAGCAGTTTCAATTACTGGTTAAAGCAAATGTGTTAGAAACTTAAAGCACGTAAAGAATCTGCTCAAGTCAAACAAGACATCAGACAACACATCACCAAGAAGGCAAGTTTAAAGCAGTCCTACAGAAAGGTTTCAAAACTCACTCCCACAGCTTGATTCCAAGGATGTTAGATTCCTATCGGGCCTTTTCTACTGTTAATGTTTAAGCTAAATGACAACTTTGTTTGTCCACTGTCAGCATTCGAAACAACTTCTACAGGGTTTAATGGAGCACACAGATTTGACTTTTTACAAAAGCACTCAATGAGCTGTAGTAATGAAGAATTGTATCACAGTACGTTTTGTCATATCCTGTCTAAGATGTTTTTTCTTGCATGAGCCTAAGCACTCATTTATACTCGTATCCAATACAACTGATTTCGGTTTTATGCTTCCTAAAACCCTTAAAATTCCTTGTCAACGTCTTTTAGTTTAACCAATCCTAAAGAAAATCAAGCTTTGCTGCTCTACTCTATTTCCCGTTCCCTGCAACATGTGTGTGGATGCTGAATGAGACGGGTGGAGGGATGAGCGCTACATGGTTGTGTTTGAGCAGGAGGGCCGGATGATGAATGGGCTTTTATAGACATGCTGTTCGTTTACAGAGGCTTGTAGGCGATGATCTCTTTAGTGTAATATGAAAAGGAAACAGATACATCGTGATATCACAAACACAATCCTACATTTGTGCCAACCTAATAAAATAATATGCAGTACTGTGTGAAACTCATCAAGTGGCCTGAACTAAAAGTTCTCCAGCAAGTTTAGTAGCATTGCTACTTGAGATTGTTCATGTTGCAGCCAAGAACTTTACTGATGACTGCTGCCATGGTGTAAATCAGCTGGTTGGTTCCAGCGATGGTCACACTAGGGACTGTCCACTGCAGTAAAAACTCTGCATTATCACTCCGTTACCTGCTGCAAGCACTGCCACAGTCTGATTTTCTTTCATCACTACCTGAATTGTTTGACTAAAAGGAAAAAGAAATGGCAGATGTCCTTCTCTACAGGGGAGAACTGTTGGCAAACTGTTCACCACCCCCCAACCGCCCTGTCTGTCATCACTCCACTAGCATTGCTGTTTGTAATTATATTCACTCCACTTTTACACACCTATACATAATATCCTAAAAGCCACAAATCAATTAGAACCCTGCTCTGTTTGGTAATGAACTGTGATAAAACAAATATCCCCTGCCTATGAAAAACCATAGGCTTCCCAAGGGAGTCATGAGTTCATAATGTTCATGTTCATAAACACTGAAAGCTGACATGGAGTAGGTCCCAGGCCCTGAACTCCATAAGCAAGAAAATGGATTGATGTATAAATACACACACACACATATATTAGGGGTGCAACGATAAACAAAATTCACGGTTCGGTTCGGTTCGGTTCGATACTTTGGTGTCACGGTTCGATATTTTTTCGATACAAAAAAATGTTCATGCCTTTTTAATTTGTCAGTTATTAAAATTATAAATATATATTTTAACTCAAACGTACAGTTTTTAAATTTAATGTTGCTGAAACAACAAAGTAATAATAAAAAAATCTATCTGATGGAGGAATCACCCATCTTTGGAAAAGAGAGTTTATTACAGAGAAATGTCTCTTTCAAAATAAAAGCTCTACTATACGCTTCTTCTGGGCTATATTCTCAGCAGCATATTAAACATATCAGGTCCCCATAAGGAGAATCCTGTGCTAACGGCTGTCTAAATGACTCGGGTAAAGTTTGCAGCATGGTGCTTGTTGTTTTGTCTGCTTCCACTTGTCTTTGCACCAGGATGATGTCGGAGTAAATGTGCAGTCATATTCGTTGTGTTCCCACTAGTGCTGTCAGCGTTAATCTGAAATGACCTTAACGCCACAACACGGCAAATCTCCGTTAACGAGCTACCACGGATCGCCCCGTGCGTGGGGCTAGACGGCCAACACGTTAACGAGCTAACTGCGCTAACACACTAGTTCCCACCCATGTAATTGAGCATTGCGTGGCACATCCAACATACTGTTTTACTTTAGTCCATGACTCGCTTACCTTCAGGGTCATACGTCACATGAAGACCAAAATAGTTCCAAAGGCCAGATCTGAATGAGGGTGGGGGATAGTGATGGCCCTTAAACACTTAAAGCTGACCTGGGGCCTGTTCTTCGTACCTCGCTAAGTAAGTTAGCTGGATTAGATTGTTGACGATTTCGCGTGATCCTGGATCGTTCGGTTCCCCGAAGCTCATCCGGGACTTGCTGTCATAGCAACAGAGCCGTAAGCGTAAACCTGCTGGGGAGCAGGTTTACTTTATGTAAACAGGATTAGATCGCGGCCACGCAGGTATGTCCGCTTCATTTATACGAAAGCAACAGCGATATTCCACCACTGTTTCACCATAAATAAATAACATCAATGTAACTGAAGATAATGCAGCACTTGATCCATTTATTGATGTCACACAGATACATACAGGTCATTCCCTAAAAAAGGGAAATGTACTATTAACATTCTATTACATGTATGTGATTATTACAGATGTAATTCATATTTCAGAGTAGTAATTGTAAATTACTTCGTGTAATCAAGATGAGAGACCACGGCTATAAAAGCGAAGGTGGATTTGGGAAGTCTGTCGCAGCCATGTCCTGTCCGTATACGCGAGCAACCCATTGCGGAAGGTGCAAGATTGATAAGGAGAGTCCTCAGAATTCAGCGTATATTGCGGGACAGACAGGATCCTTTAGCTCAGCGCGACAGTGTGCTCATAGAGAGATATCGATTTTCCCGTGAGGGTATTATTCACTTAACCAACTTGTTGACGAGGGGGTGTAGGACCACCACCTGTCTTTTTTTCCTCTGCCCTTTTCTTGGTTGCTGTTATGAACAAACTAACAGAGTATTACAGGCCAGTATTACCTTGCCAAGAGACGCAAAGCAATCTAAGAGATAAATATTACCATTCTGTAGAATACTCCTGTATTCCACTTTTACTTGTTCCCATGTTCTTGTGGGTCCTGTTGTGGCTCTAATGTGAAAGGGGATATAATATAACATATTATGATATAATATAATGCCATATGATATTGGACAATATAGTGTCATATGATAGATCTACCCTACCGCCTACTGGTGTTGGCCAGAGGGGCCGATGGCGCGATATGGCAGCCTGGCTACAACCGTAGCTGCCTCCACCAGTGTGTGAATGTGGGAGTGAATGAATAGTGGTATCGTACAGCGCTTTGGGTGCCTTGGAAAGCGCTATATAAATCCACTCCATTATTATTGTTATTATTAAATTACCTACGAGTTTAATTTGTCAGCAACTTCCTGCCAGCCCTCTCTCCTTGCTTTTGCAGCCTTTGCAGTGTTCTCTTGCGTTTTAATTAAACTCTGAAACTCCTGAAATCCCTCACTCAAGAGTTCTTGCTCTGCTGCCGGAAAATACCGAGCACGCCCCTTCGACATTTTCGCCGACCAATCAAAGGGTTGCCGATCAATGTTTCTACTATCGACGCGTAGCCCCTTTTACGACACCCAGTGATGTCACATTACTGCGTCCAGCTGTACTAATCGTCAACAGCAGGTGTGTTCGGGGAACCGGATTAGCGAGCTCACGGTTAGCGCGATGATTTGGTCTTGGATGTGTCATTTGATCTTGGATGTAGTAAGCGACGTACGAAGCACAGGGCCCTGGAGTAGGTCCCAGGCCCTGAACTCCATAAGCAAGAAAATGGATTGATGTATAAATACACACACACACATATATATTAGGGGTGCAACGACAAACAAAATTCACGGTTCGGTTCGATACTTTGGTGTCACGGTTCGATATTTTTTCGATACAAAAAAATGTTCATGCCTTTTTAATTTGTCAGTTATTAAAATTATAAATATATATTTTAACTCAAAAGTACAGTTTTTAAATTTAATGTTGCTGAAACAACAAAGTAATAAAAAATAAATAAATCTATCTGATGGAGGAATCCCTCATCTTTGGAAAAGAGAGTTTATTACAGAGAAATGTCTCTTTCAAAATAAAAGCTCTACTATACGCTTCTTCTGGGCTATATTCTCAGCAGCATATTAAACATATCAGGTCCCCATAAGGAGAATCCTGTGCTAACAGCTGTCTAAATGACTCGGGTAAAGTTTGTAGCATGGTGCTTGTTGTTTTGTCTGCTTCCACTTGTCTTTGCACCAGGATGATGTCGGAGTAAATGTGCAGTCATATTCGTTGTGTTCCCACTAGTGCTGTCAGCGTTAATCTGAAATGACCTTAACGCCACAACACGGCAAATCTCCGTTAACAAGCTACCACGGATCGCCCCGTGCGTGGGGCTGGACGGCCAACACGTTAACGAGCTAACTGCGCTAACACACTAGTTCCCACCCATGTAATTGAGCATTGCGTGGCACATCCAACATACTGTTTTACTTTAGTCCATGACGCGCTTACCTTCAGGGTCATACGTCACATGAAGACCAAAATAGTTCCAAAGGCCAGATCTGAATGAGGGTGGGGGAGGTTCAGTTTGCCATGTTGCAAGGAGCTTAACTTCTGTCTCGCTAGCTTGCGCTGCGCTCAGTGGATGTGCACTCGACAGTGCAGCCTAGGCGGAGTAGTCGAACGCAGATCCACTGAGCGCTCAACACAGACAGCATCGTCAGAAGGAAAGTTGATGAAATAAATTAAAAATATTGTATTGTTCGATACATATGTGTACTGAACCGAAAGCACTGTATCGAACGGTTCAATATCGATACGAGTATCGTTGCACCCCTAATATATGTGTATATATATATATATATATATGTGTGTGTGTTTCTGTGGTTCAGCATTATGATGCTGAACCACATCATAATGAATAAATGGATAAATTTCCAAAATCCCGGAGCAATGCAAATTAGCCGGTGCGAGGTAAGGAGCTCTGTCATTGGTTAGACAGTCTTAGCTTTGCACCTATACCAAAGGCCATTCAGCCTCTGTGTTTACACTCTGCCTACACAGATGTTGGACATGAGACGACACAGGAAAAGGATTTTTGATGTGAGGTTTTTATTGAGATTTTATTTCTTTTTTTTTTTTCTGATTTGAAGTATTTATTAATGGAATAATAATTTATTTTCAAATACTGATTTATAAATATTTATTTTATTTTATTTTATTTTTTTGCCTGTCCCGTTTGGCTCTTTTGCATCAGAATTGTTGTCTAAAGGCAAAGAAAGATGCCCAACGGATTTACTTTACCAAATTGACCATCCCAGCCTTGCCGTAATGGTCCATTTGATTCACCTTTTATTGTTTATTTTATTTTCACTTACTGAATACGGGACAGACTTGACTGGGGGAAAGAAGGGGAGAAAGAAAGAGAAACAGCTGAGAAGAGGGACGGGGGAGAAGGGCAAAAAACAAAAACCAACAGAATTTTATTTTCAATTAAATTACTAGATAATAAATTACTTTTGTATTGAATAAATAAAATAACTTAAAAATGAATTTGTAAATTAATATTTTATCGCACAATTCATTGTTTAAGCAAAGAACTTTTTATTTCGATGCGCTGGATCTTCTGGTCCTCTGCACATAAGTGGATTTCCATTTAGACTTTATATAGACAACAACTCAAAGTGCTTTACAACAAGTCACATTCACCCATACGATCATCTAGTGCTGTACTTTAAACACTTTAAACACAAACACAGATACTGTGGGGAGAGGCCACAGAGGCACAGGGAGAAAACTCACACAGAAATCCAACAATTAAAGAGGAACCTTCTCGATGTAACACTACCATCCTGCAAGATGACCTGGTCCTGGGCCATCTTAATAAGCATGCTGTGCACAGTAGTTTCATATTCCTGCCAGAACAAACACCAGACAGTTTGTACACAAGGCTCAGATTCTCGCTTTGCCAGATACAGACAATAGTTTAAGATCCTAATGTCTCTGCACAGCTCTGTATGTACTGAAATATCCAACCTCAGATATTTCCTGCTCACTCTCTGCACCGCCTTAGACAACAAGTAGTTCATGCTATACATAGCATTGACTTTTCATTCCAGCCATGTGCACTCATCAGGGCATCAGTGCTGCCGTAGTAACCACACTAACACTTCCTTGCACCTGTTGAAATGGCCTCAGTCTGATCGTGCCCTGAACAAACTCACCTTTAACATCCCACACACGGACTAAATATGTGCGTGTCAATAACACGTGACAGGAGAACATGCTGGTTGTCTGTCATGGGGCTGAATTAGAAACAGAGCAGGAACTACAGTTTGTCAGATTAAGACTGATCAGGTCCAACATCCGCTCCCAGCACTGATTTACACGTTTGGTGTCACATTGAAGGAAACGCCTACTGGCACAACCTGCATGTGTTAAACTGCTCCTGCGTGTAAACAGCGTGTCACTTACGGCTTTTTGCATCACAAGGACGCGCACTGGCGTCTCAGGGTGACTCAGATGTTTGCTGAATGAGGTGTAGACCGGACTAGGCGGGACTCATTTCAGCAAAACACGAGCTTTTCCACCCACCAGTGTTTATCTGTGTGCTTATTTTAAAGAATTATTCCATCGTTATCAAATACGAAGCATTACACGCACGTCGCGCCGTTTCTGCTGAGTCAGACACCAGTGCTCCCGTGTGCTGATTCTCGGGTCCATCTTAAACTGGTGTGTTTGCGAATGAACTTCGGTAAAACGTTACAACGTTACCGGGCGCGCAGAGGGTCTCGGAGGCGTGTCGTACCTGTCGGGTGGTCGCGGGCTCCTCGTTCCCGGTGGGTGAAGGTGTTTCTCCTTCAAGCGATGCTGGGGTGACCGGAGAAGAAGCCATGTCCCCCCGACATCACCTCTCACTAAGCACCGCTCCTACTGTGACTTTCCTCGGTGTCCTCCAGCGTGCAATACGCTGCCTGGCGCAGTTTGCACGGACGGTGGACCGGTTGCGTCGCTCGTTTCCTGTGCGATCAAAGTGAGTCTTCGGCTGCACAGTGCAGCCACTGTCCCTCCTCCGGCCGGCGGACTAGTCCAGGCGAGGCGGATGACGTTGTCCCGGGTCTCGCTCGCTCTCGCACATGCAGGACTTGGCCCAGTCTGTCTTCTTCTGCCTCACTCTGCGCTCTGCTTTTCACTTCATGTCTTTTTGTTTTGTAAGGTGGCTAACACGATCACTCCTCTTCTGCCTGCAGGACTCTGTGACTGCTCTGTGCTGTGGCAGCACACTCCAGCCTGATAGTTCATTTTACAGCTTTTGGCACTGCGACGCTCTCCTCGGCTCGACAGACACAATCTCACCATGTCGGCACAATATACTGAGTGCAATCCATAACATGATTTTATCTCACTGTAACTTTTAAATCGACCAAATGTTGCGTAAATGACGTGTCACGTGAGTTGAGCACATGCACACCCCCTGTCCTCACAGCAGACATTCATCTTAGCCCCCCCCCCCCGTGTTTTGAGATCATTGCTGCAACAAAAAGTTGCCACACATATTTCTACATGAAACGTACTGAATCAGTTGGCACATATTTAATATATATTAAATATAATATAATGTTGTTTTGTTGAGTGGCTGAAATAAAGCTGAATCACATCACAGGAACGACACAGCCCTGTTCCTCCAGGCTGTTAACCTGTGAATCAGCAAACATGTATGATTTATTGTCATTCATTTGCTGAACAAACTTTCCTCTGAACTTTGACCCTGACAATTCAATTTTATTTATATAGCGCCAAATCACAACAAAAGTCGCCTCAAGGCGCTTCATAGATACAGAGACAAACCCAACAATCATATGACCCCCTATGAGCAGCACTTTGGCGACAGTGGGAAGGAAAAACTCCCTTTTAACAGGAAGAAACCTCCGACAGAACCAGGCTCAGGGAGGGGCGGGGCCATCTGCTGTGATTGGTTGGGGTGAGAGAAGAAAAACAGGATAAAGACATGCTGTGGAAGAGAGACAGAGGTTAATAACAGGTATGATTCAATGCAGAGAGGTCTGTTAACACAACAAGGGAGATCCAGGTTTCCCAGCTGACGAGCAGAGGGCAGCGGCTTCCACTCGTTTGAGCAGTTTGTTGCGTGACCTCCTGTCTCTCACTGAACTAAAATGCCTCCAAACAACAGCAAAATAGATGGCACTCACTCCAACGTCTTGCAGCAAAAACATTAAGTGATGGGAAGAACAGGTGATGGATGAGCTGCAGATGTAACCGGTGTGATTCTGCGTTGTGTCTGATAAAAAAGGTAAAAGAAAGAAAGACCTCCCAGTAAATAATTTGCCCACTCCAGCTCCTACGACCAAATACAAACAGTGGGGAAGAGGGTTAGCTCCACCCACCACAGCTCCCAAGCTAGCAAGGAGTATATATTCATGCTAGCATTTATGGCGCCTAAAACACATTTATGATACACACATACGACACACTTATAACATCTAACAAAAACAGGCTTAATAATGACAATAATCGAACTAAAATTGCAACCAGAAACATCCAGGTGGCTAAATATGCATTATATGTGTGTTTTAAAGTGTTGGAAAGAAATGACACCCACCTCTCCCACAGGGGGATTGTAGAAAAGGGGAGAGGCAAAAGGGGTACACTGTATTTATAGGATTGCACCGAAGAAGAAGAAAAGAACGAGGAGGGGCTCTAACTGATAATGAACACAACTACAGGCTTGGAGGTCCTAAAAGTCAGGTATAAAAGGAGCAGTTTGGGGGTTTAGAACACATTATAACAATGTGATTTTACAGTAAAAAATACTGCTAGGATTTTAGGTTCTTTGTGTGATTTCAGATCAGTAATAGTTACATTAATAGTAATAGTAATACTAATGCAGTATGTCAGTGAAAAAACAACTAAATTCAGTTGAGCTGAAAAGATACCAAACAAAGCAAGAGGAGGAAAAAATAAAATGAAACAATCTGAGGGTGAAATACAAACGTAAACTCAAAGGAGTCACAAATGTCCGGTTGTGTTTCAGACCTCAGAGGGTGAATCCAACAAATCATGAAAAATGAGGTTTACATGTTTGTTCATGACAGTGCAGATTTCTGACATTTTGTGTCATTTAAGCTGCAACAATGTGACAGTTTTCTAACAAAAACAGTGAAACTTAAGTTAGACTTGTGTTTGTAAATGAAGCGCCCCATGTTGTGTAGCTTTCTGGAGTTTATACTTATTGGGCTACATATGTATTTAATATACAGGCTGTACAGTACATAACATCAAAACTCACATGTTTCATGTAACTAAAGTGTGTAATCATGTGGGTACAGACAATAATTAAGTTATAGACTATATTTATATGAAAAACGTGCATACTTACTGCATTTGAATCATTTTAACCATATGTAACCACCTGCATATGTGTTTGGGGGGAAAAGGCTTTGATTTTGCCACCCTAAGAAAATTTCTCTAGAGCCGCCCCTGACCATTTCACAGGATTTGCATTTAAAGATGCAACAAGACTAAAATGGTTAGGGTCAGGAGGTCAAAGGTCAGAGCTCCTGTGGGTCTGAGGGCGGCCTCACGCTGGAGAAGGATGAAGGAGTCTGACCTGAGCCAGTGTTTGACATGAACACATCAGCACTGCTGTCAGTGAGCCTAACGACAGCCGTTAGCATCATTTCAGTGTTTCAGTCATAAAAACACTTCCTGTCACTGTGGTGGTTACAGTGACATCATGCAGTTTGTGCTTTGACCTCCAGAGGGCGACAAATCAGCACAGACAGAGAGCTCCATTCAAACTTTGCTGCCATCAGGAATAATTCTTCAAATATAATCATCAGTGTTTGAGCAGTTATGATATCAGGGACAATCTAGACATGTGTGACAATACTGAACATGTCACATGACACACCTCAAACATCATGTGATCCACTCTCAGTCTGCACTTTCATTCATGACTTCAACAGGTTGAAATGAGCTTTGAAGAAACATTCAGTGAAATAAATCTTTCATGGATTCATGTGAGCAGCAGATGAACTTTGTACCAACAACATCTTCAATAACAGAGTCTGAATGAAGCTCAGGTGTTGATGCTGCTCACTGATTGGACGCTTGCTTTCAGCTCTGCTCTCAGTCTTTACTGCACAGGTGAAGGTAGAAAGTGTGACTGGATCTATAGACTGGAAACAGAGAAACATGCTGAACATTTGAAGCTTTGCAGCAGAAATGTTCATGTTACAAATACAGCAGAGCTGATCTGGGATCAGTGTGTTCACACCTGCAGCTACAACAAGGTTTCATGTCTCCACACGTCAGCATGTGAACTTTACTCTGACTCAGTCTGAGCAGTCAGACGGCATATTTTTAAAGTTAACACATCAGCACACACAGAGCTGAGCCCCTCCCACCTGTGCTGAGTTTCAGGTGGAGCCCCGCCTCCTTCCAGGAAGCAGCTCACCTGTGTGTCCCTGTTTAGTGTCCAGGTGTGGAGTGGAGCTTGTTGTTGGTGTGTGAAGAAACTGTAAGTTTGCTTTGTTTCCTCCTTTAACAGTTTGTCTTTAGGAACTTTACTGTTTGTTCAGCTCGTGTTTGATTTCTTCACACAACAAACTGTGTGTGTTTGTATTTCCGGTCTCTCCATTAAAGTCAGTGTGTAATGTTTCCTGGCTAACATCAGCTGTGTGCAGCTTAGTTCAGCACAAATCTGCCGCTCCATAGTTCACGGTAACGGACTCACAGCTGGACCAACGAGGCCGAGTGTGTCCGCCACTCTGAGCTACGTTCGTGTTTGTGTACTTGTAGTTTGTACTTTGAGTTCACTCAGAGCCCACAGAGGACGCAGCGTACGTGATGACGTCACAGCCCTTTACCTCCTTTACTGTCACTGTGATTAATATTTACACACGAGACACCTGCAGAGCTCTGACGCTAAGCTAGCACACAGCATGCTAACACTAAGCTAACGCTAAGCTAACACTAAGCTAAAGCTAAGCTAACACTAAGCTAACGCTAAGAGTTCTTACAGACACGAGTTAAAAAGCTGCTTTTAGTGTGTGATCAGAGTCCAGGACTGAGAGCAGCAGCAGAGCTGATGGATGATGAATTACTGGATGGAAGAAGCTTCTCATTAGCAGTGAATCAGTGTGTGTGCAGTTCTCTGCAAACTCAGCAGCAAGAATTAGTGTGAAGCTTTAACTCTGCTGATCCTCTTTGAATCCTGGATCAGCTGAAACGTTTAAAATGTTGTTCACACGTGTTGGACTGACTGAAGCTTCCAGTCACAGTGAATCAGTGTGTGTCAGTGAATGCATCGTTTGTGCTTCAGGCTCCATCTAGTGGACTGATAGCAGAGCAGCTGATGGCAGCTTCCTCTGCCTCACACTGCTGTCTGACTGCATCCAGCTGACACTGAGATGAAGCAGGAAAGAAGCAGCTGATATTTGGACAGCACACATGATGAAAGGAGGATTTCAGCTGATGTGCACATGAATGATTTGTGTTTCCTCTGCAGGTAGAAAGTGTGTGTGAGCTGATGTGAATTGAGCAGCATGGATCAGTGTGAGGACAGAGAGGAGGGAGTCCCTCCCTCTAAAAGCACTCTGTGTGGGGAACATGAGAGCCAGACCAAAGCTCAGAGGTGAGATGACCATCTCTAACTGTCCATGACTCTTCTCCATGTCACAGCTCAGCACTCACATCACTGCTGCATCATTATTCACAGGATCCAGCCTGGACCTCCACCCAGCTCTGTGTCCTTACAGAGTGACCGGTCTGAAGATCGCTACATTAAATTTAAAGCCCAGCCTGTGTCTGCTGCAGAGAGGTGAGCTGTTAGCAACAGGAACTCTTTGATTAAACTGCTTGATGTTGTTGGATATAAACTACAAACACGTTGTTCCCTCAGTCCCATTTAAACTGTCTTTTAAAACAAGCCTTTGGTTTCTAAACAACTGAAAACCCACTTCAGCAAATGATGGGAAGTGATCAGAGCGTCCGTCCACTTCCTGTCAGGCCCTGCAAACATTTCATATTGAAGAAAAGTCGTTAATATCTCACATTTTTACTCCACCACATTCAACCATTTTGACATTTTAGGCCACAGCATGAAACTCTTGTCACATGACTCCTGTTATGTTATAGAGTCATGTGACCACCAGGGAGGGATTTGTATGGATGAAACACATTCAAATCAATCTGATTCATCAATGGAAACATTTTTGGTGTAAATGCAGCAACACTGAAAACGCTGAAGATAAAAACACAACAGATGAAATATGAACAAATCGAGGCTTTGAATACACGTGTGTGTGTTTGAGACACAGAGATAAATGGATTGTGTGTCTGTCCTATTGCTGCGTGAGGATTTTATTGTAGATTTTGTGCGTGTACACTTTTGACCACGAAGTTGTCTTGACAACTTGACAGACTTGATTCAGATGAAGTTATTTGAGCAGAAACTCCTGGATCTTTATCCTGTGTTGATCTAATCCTTCATGGTTCCTCCACAGAGTGGACCAGCAGAGCCCAGAGGTTCCCAGTGGTCAGTCTGCCCAGCAGCATCAAACACAGCTGGACTCCATATTTATGGTCTGTACGTGTACAACAACTACTTTATTATTAATATTAATAATAATGCATTTATTTATAGGTCCCTTTCAGAACACCAAGGACTCTGTGGACTAAATGACCAAAAGAAACAAACTTTGAAATCAGACGGTGCAAATGTGATCACAGGGAAACGTTTTAAACATCGAGGCTTTAAACAGAAACCAAAGTGAAACAGTTTGTAGTCGAGATCAGTGGGAATGAAGCTGAATAACTGTTTCTTCTTATTTTTTAAAAAAGAAAAACTAGCTGAAATTCTGGCTGCTCTTATGAAAAGTACAGAGAAATTATGGGTCGCTCAACACTTGTGCACAATATAAGAGTTTAAATAAATCTAAAGAATAACTCAAAGTCCTACAGTCATACTGAGAAAATCATCTACAGCTAACTATCCAAGTGGATTTGTTTAAGACAGCTCCATCTGCTGGTGGCCCTCTGCAGGTGCATGAAAGGGGCGTGTTTATAGTGAAAGTAGTAGACTAAGTAAACCCCACGGGAAGGAGGAGGACTCTCAGCGGCTTCCAGCTCATATTCAGACATTTGACTTCTCACTGAAAGCAGCAAGTTTGAGTGTCTGTACCTTAGTTAGAAGAGATAACATGTCAGTAGTAATTAGAGTTGATTGAGCAATGCTGTCCTTATAATGTAGTTTATGGTTTTTATGGACAAGTCCAGTTTTTCTGTAGAGCCTCTCAAGTTGGTGACAGCAGCAGTGGAAGTTCACGTGTAAACCAGAGCAGCAAATCAGGTCCAAATGTGTTGTTCACAGTGAGTGGGATCATCATTGGCTGCTATGTTAACCTCCTGCAGCAGGATGTCTTTGGTCAGAGAATGGATAGATCACGAAGTCATTGTTGAGTTTAGGGAGACAGTAGACAGTTGGAGGAGGTTCAGCCAGTTGACACACAGTAGATAAAATAACTGAAGGCAGGAGCAGACACCTGTATGACTTTCCACCTCTCACATAGATTATTTCCCTGGGCAGCGCCACAATTGTTGTTGATCAATGGTCATGAGTCCAGTTCAGAGAGCTGGGGAATGGCTGCAATCACAGCATGTAAGATGGTGACAGTTGTACCCTTAGGCCCCTCCTCCATTCAGAGATGGTCTTTCCTTTTCACATAAATGGCCTCCTTGACTCCGCCCTCAAACCAGCGTTCACATTTACTCAGGACCTTCTTGATGTGAAGTTCTTCTGCTTCGCTGGCTGCTGTGTCTGTGGGGATGGTGTTTGTTCTGTGTTGTAGTGTCCTGATGATGCCCAGTTTGTGCCCCAGTGGATGATGAGAGTCAAACCTTAAATACTGATCTGTATGCGTAAACAGAGTGAACCTTTAAGACCAGTTGTCTGTACGATCAACTCAGTCACCTGAAACATCTCCAAGTTTCTGGCTTTGATCATCAACCCCTGGGTAGTTCAGCTCTGAACACCAGTGAAATGTTTCTCCCACTGAAATCGCTGCATTCATATGAACAGCATCAACGTTTTGGGATCATGGAGTTGTGGACAAAGTCTCAGTTAATCAGATAAAGTCAAACCTATAATTGGTAAAGAGTTCGTGGATGATATGCCCCTTGATCGTAAAGAAGTGGATGTTGTGTGGACTAAAGTTCAGAGTGGTGGGTCATTCATAAAGTATTCTGTTCCAGCTGCTGGAGGACAACATCATCACTTTTGTGAAGAACGAGCTGAAGAAGATCCAGAAGGCTCTGAATCCAAATAAGCCCCAGTGCTTGGAGTTTCAGAGGGAGGATGATGAGCAGAGGAGAAACAGCAGAGACGCATTTGTGAAGATCACAGTGGACTTCCTGAGGAGAATGAAGCAGGAGGAGCTGGCTGACCGTCTGCAGAGACGTAAGAGGATTTATCTAAAGATTTAAGCTGCTGGATAAATGAGAGACTTGTGACACCAGTGTGTTCAGTCATTTCTCAGTGGGTCAGAAATTGTCATCAGCATTTTGTAAAATATGATTGTTAAAGTTGTATTTTTATTATTATTATTCAGAACTTCCAGCTGCTGTTTGTCATCGTAACCTTAAGTCTAAGCTGAAGAAGAAGTTCCAGTGTGTGTTTGAGGGCATCGCTAAAGCAGGAAACCCAACCCTCCTGAATCAGATCTACACAGAGCTCTACATCACAGAGGGAGGGACTGCAGAGGTCAATGATGAACATGAGGTCAGACAGATTGAAACAGCATCCAGGAAACCAGACAGACCAGAAACAACCATCAGACAAGAAGACATCTTTAAAGCCTCACCTGGAAGAGATGAACCAATCAGAACAGTGCTGACAAAGGGAGTGGCTGGCATTGGGAAAACAGTCTTAACACAGAAATCCAGCCTGGACTGGGCTGAAGACAAAGCCAACCAGGACATCCAGTTCATATTTCCATTCACTTTCAGAGAGCTGAATGTGCTGAAAGAGGAAAAGTTCAGCTTGGTGGGACTTGTTCATCACTTCTTTACTGAAACCAAAGAAGCAGGAATCTGCAGCTTTGAAGACTTCCAGGTTGTGTTCATCTTTGATGGTCTGGATGAGTGTCGCCTTCCTCTGGACTTCCACAAAACTACAATCCTAACTGACCCTAGAAAGTCCACCTCAGTGGATGTGCTGCTGATAAACCTCATCAGGGGGAAACTGCTTCCCTCTGCTCGCCTCTGGATAACCACACGACCTGCAGCAGCCAATCAGATCCCTCCTGACTGTGTTGGCATGGTGACAGAGGTCAGAGGGTTCACTGACCCACAGAAGGAGGAGTACTTCAGGAAGAGATTCAGAGATGAGGAGCAGGCCAGCAGGATCATCTCCCACATCAAGAAAGCTCGAAGCCTCCACATCATGTGCCACATCCCAGTCTTCTGCTGGATCACTGCTACAGTTCTGGAGGATGTGCTGGAAACCAGAGAGGGAGGACAGCTGCCCAACACCCTGACTGAGATGTACATCCACTTCCTGGTGGTTCAGGCCAAAGTGAAGAAGGTCAAGTATGATGGAGGAGCTGAGACAGATCCACACTGGAGTCCAGAGAGCAGGAAGATGATGGAGTCTCTGGGAAAACTGGCTTTTGATCAGCTGCAGAAAGGAAACCTGATCTTCTATGAATCAGACCTGACAGAGTGTGGCATCGATATCAGAGCAGCCTCAGTGTACTCAGGAGTGTTCACACAGATCTTTAAAGAGGAGAGAGGACTGTACCAGGACAAGGTGTTCTGCTTCATCCATCTGAGTGTTCAGGAGTTTCTGGCTGCTCTTCATGTCCATCTGACCTTCAGCAACGCTGGACTCAATCTGCTGGAAGACAAACAAACAACCTCCAAGCGGTCAAGCTCTTTTAGAAAAAAAGAGTCTCTCCACCAGAGTGCTGTGAACAAGGCCTTACAGAGTCCAAATGGACACCTGGACTTGTTCCTCCGCTTCCTCCTGGGTCTTTCACTGCAGACCAATCAGACTCTCCTACGAGGTCTGCCGACACAGACAGGAAGTAGCTCACAGACCAATCAGGAAACAGTCCAGTACATCAAGGAGAAGCTCAGTGAGAATCTGTCTGCAGAGAAAAGCATCAATCTGTTCCACTGTCTGAATGAACTGAATGATCGTTCTCTAGTGGAGGAGATCCAACAGTCCCTGAGATCAGGAAGTCTCTCCACAGATAAACTGTCTCCTGCTCAGTGGTCAGCTCTGGTCTTCATCTTACTGTCATCAGAAGAAGATCTGGATGTGTTTGACCTGAAGAAATACTCTGCTTCAGAGGAGGCTCTTCTGAGGCTGCTGCCAGTGGTCAAAGCCTCCAACAAAGCTCTGTAAGTAAACATGTGATCAGGCTTTTATTTATAACATAAACAGTGTAATGTGTGATGGACCCTTAAAAACTTAAACATATTTATTTACATGATCATCAGCACTAAATACAGTATATTATAGTTAATGTTTGATAGCAGCAGTAAATTTCAGTGTCTAAAACATATCTGGGTGTCAGCTTTTATCAAAGTCATGTCCAGAATCATCCTGTAAGTAAACTTCATTTATACAGCAGCTTTCACAGGTGAAAAACCACAAAGTGCTTTACAATAGAAACAGGCAATAAAAACACAGAAGATAAAAACATTAAACAGCAAACACTGAACATCATACAGCCTAAAACTAGTTAAAGGCCACTCTGAATACTAGAGTCTGAATAAATGAGTTAGTGGGACCAGTAACAGCCTTTAACTGGAAGATCTCAGATGTGAGAAGAGCTGTAGGATTGTAGAAAGTCAGAAATATAGACTGGGACTTAAAGTAAGGACTAAATCTTTAAATAACGCCTAAAATGAACTGGTTACCAGTGTGAAGAGATTAAACTGGAGTAATGTCCAGTCTGTTTCATGTGCTGGTTAAAAGCCTCGCAGCATCATTCTGTACTGACTGAAGACGTTCAAAGACTGTGATGGAGCCATAGGTGATCAACTCCCTCATTCCTCCTCTGGTCTTATTGCTCAGCTGAAGAGGAGTTCACTTCTATATGTTACAATCAGCATCACCAGTACAGCTCCAAGGATCTGCAGCTGCTGGCAGATTCAATCATGCATGCTTGATTGTTTTTCAGTCCCTCAGGTCAGATGAAGTCATATTCTTTATGAATCAGCATAAGAAGTCAATAAAAATTCTAAAAAAATCAAGATAAGCGTTTATTCTTGTTGTTGGGTCTGTGTTTCCACAAGCCTCGCTAATTCTAGAGACTAATTCATCATGAAGAAAACAAGACAGTCGATCGATCAATCACTTGAGCAAGGGAGGCCTGTGTCCACCACGAAAATGACCTCGACGACGACCTCCCTTGCTGCCTTTTTATTGAGAGACAGTTCACACAAAACACGTCAGAACAAAGCCACGCCCCCTTGGTTCTAAGACAAGGCATTGTATGTATATGTGTGAACTTCTGTATCTAAGTAAGAATGTGTGTGTGTGTGTATGTGTGTTACCTCCTGCTGACCAAAGGGTCGTAAACGCAGGAAGCTTACATCAAAAGCACAAGGATGTGTCTGAAATAAAAGACTACAACCCCCCACCTAGAACCTCGAGAATCTGGGGGGAAGGACAGTGGAATTTCTTTCATCAGAGTTAAAACAATGTACAAATGGTAAACATAAAAATGACAAACATTTAACAATTCACTCTAACACTTGTTTTTACTAAATATATGAGCGAGAGAGACCTTTTTAGTCTAATGGTATAATCATCTGCCACATTTCTAATCTCTTTACCATGTGGACTTTGTTGTTGTTCCCCCAGACTGAGTCTCTGTAACTTGTCGGAGAGTTCATTTAACTTGTCATTTGATAACAGTTTGTTATCAAATTACAATTTTTCAAATTGTGTTTTTATTTTGTTTTTGTTTTTTAGCCTGAGTGTCCCTGATCTCTCAGACAGAGGCTGTGAAGCTCTGTCCTCAGTTCTCAGCTCCCAGTCTTCTAAACTGAGAGAGCTGGACTTAAGTAACAACAACCTGCAGGATCCAGCAGTGAAGCTTCTGCCTGCAGGACTGAGAAGTCCACACTGCAAACTGAATACTCTGAGGTGAGATCAAGTTACAGAATTAACCAATAAGAATCCACTAAATGGGAAGAAAGTCAGTTAAACTTCTGTAATAGTTTTATGATAATTTAATGAGCAGAGAGTTATTGATCAATATTTCAGCTACTTTGGTGCTAATGCACTGCCCGGCACATGGAGCCCAATTGGCATTTACAATAGAATACCAAAAATTGATTGACCATTGTCAGTTAACAAATGTCAGTGTCATCCATTTGTTGTCTCTCAGTAAAAAAAAAGGATTAATTGCTAAATCCAATAACTCTTTAGTGCACCCTCATTGCAATTTAACAACAGTGTTTGTTTAATGTTTATCTGTCATTTTTCAGACTGAGTCACTGTAAGCTCTCAGAGAGAGGCTATGAAGCTCTGTCCTCAGCTCTCAGCTCCCAGTCCTCTAGTCTGAGACAGCTGGACCTGAGTAACTCTGACCTGCAGGATTCAGGAGTGAAGCTTCTGTCTGCTGGAGTGAAGAGTCCACACTGTAAAATGGAAACTCTCAGGTCAGGATTTAAAAATTTTCCACTGATGATCATGTTAAACCTGATTTCTATTACTGCATAAACAGGAAATTGATTTTACACACTTACACACTGCGTTTTTTGGCACATTTTGAGCCGATGTTTGAGTCGTGCGACCGTTTTGGTGATCAGCCCGATTTTGGCATTCATCGTGCGTCATGTAGTATACGTGGGGTAACGAGAAGCAATTTAGCAAAGTTGATGGTGGTGGTGTGCGTGTCTTTGTGAGTGAAAGACAGAGGGAGAGTGAGCGACAGATTTTCTGTTATAACCTTCATTTTATGGACGCACAGTGTGAGCACTCAGGTCGCATCAGAGCATCGGGCGGTATAGTGTGAGACCCTGCATCGTGACCTACAAACTTCTAACCCCTGCAAGTCAATCGTGCAGTTTGAGCAGAAGCTGAATAACGCGACTGGAAAACAAATCGCACAGTGTATGCCCAGCTTAACTTGATTAAAAAAAAAGTCTTAATGTAGAAATTAGTGTCTGGGGTTTTTAGTGATATTTATTCACTTTCTGTCTTTCATTTGCAATGAAATGTCCCATCTGCTCCTCTGAGTTCAAAATCTTTATTTTAGCAGTGCTTCATCCACCAAAACCTTCTAGTTCGATTCCTGTAGGTTTTTACAGAGCTGTTTTTTCAGATATCAGAATTTGATTTTCAGAAAAATTTAGTAATAAAAAACATGATCAGTTGATTATTTCTGACTGAAAAGATGAAATATATATATATTTGGTCATAGTGATATGACTCATTGCCTCACTTATACATAAAAGGTAAACAAAAATTCAAAACAATAGATTAATACAAAACAGAATTTGACTGTTGAGCTTAAAGTGATCTTGAATGTTATTCACTTCCTTTTTTATTTTGGTAGTTATCGTCTCTGGTTTTCACTTTTACTTCCTCCCCCGACATTGTCTACATTAGTTTCAGCTGTAGAAGATTTTATTGACTGTTTGATTTGTCACTTTTTTTTAACTACAATTGTTGACTTATAAACAATTGCTAAAATGTATTTTCATTAAAATACCAAATAATTTATTACTTTATCATCTAATTAGATTATAATTCTGTAAATAAGAGTGATAGTGTGGCCTGTGTGGGTTGTCTTCAGGTTCTCTGCTTCCTCCCACAGTCCAAAAACATGCATGCTGGGTTACCTGGAGTGATTGTGAGCATAAATGCATAAGTGTTTACCAGGCTACATCACTGTGGTTACTGATGCTGAACCAATAACCTGGTCTGGATCAGGTTATGTTCAGAGTTTTTGTTTAAAATAAACTGAAGTGCCTCATTTTTCACTGATTCTTTCATTTACAGAAAACTTTAAGTGTGATATAGATTCAGTCATATGTTAATAATATTACTTTTAACCTGAGTAGCGAAAGTCCGCGGTGATCTGAAAATGATGTGCTGGGAGTTGTCCCGTTCTCAGCGGCTTCCGTGACCCTCAGGCTCTCGGCTAGCTATCAAGCTGGCAGGTAACAGACGTCTCCAAATACGTCAAAGCACTTTTGCAAATATTTGGACCTGGATAAACTTTCTTTTTATTTTTTAACAGCCCTCTGTATCTTTAGCACCATTATTACATCCATACAATATTGATTGTAAATAAGGTTAGCACGTTGTTAAAGCAGGCCATACAAAAGGCGTCATGCGTTTTGTTTTGTTTGGCGGTTATTTCAACAGAGATCAGAAAGGCGGCTACCAACAGAAGCAATCCTACTAGAGAGATCAGGGGCCTGTTCTTCGTACCTCGCTAAGTAAGTTAGCTGGATTTGATTGTTGACGATTTCGCGTGATCCTGGATCGTTCGGTTCCCCGAAGGTCATCCGGGACTTGCTGTCATAGCAACAGATCCGTACGCGTAAACCTGCTCGGGAGCAGGTTTACTTTATGTAAACAGGATTAGATCGCGGCCACGCAGGTATGTCCGCGTCATTCATACGAAAGCAACAGCGATATTCCACCACTGTTTCACCATAAATAAATAACATCAATGTAACTAAAGATAATGCAGCACTTGATCCTTTTATTGATGTCACACAGATACATACAGGTCATTTCCTAAAAAAGGGAAATGTACTATTAACATTCTATTACATGTATGTGATTATTACAGATGTAATTCATATTTCAGAGTAGTAATTGTAAATTACTTCGTGTAATCAAGATGAGAGACCACGGCTATAAAAGCGAAGGTGGATTTGGGAAGCCTGTCGCAGCCATGTCCTGTCCGTATACGCGAGCCACCCATTGCGGAAGGTGCAAGATTGATAAGGAGAGTCCTCAGAATTCAGCGTATATTGCGGGATAGACAGGATCCTTTAGCTCAGCGCGACAGTGTGCTCATTGAGAGATATCGATATTCCCGTGAGGGTATTATTTACTTAACCAACTTGTTGACGAGGGGGTGCAGGACCACCACCTGTCTTTTTTTCCTCTGCCCCTTTTTTGGTTGCTGTTATGAACAAACTAACAGATTATTACAGGCCAGTATTACCTTGCCAAGAGACGAAAAGCAATCTAAGAGATAAATATTACCATTCTGTAGAATACTCCTGTATTCCACTTTTACTTGTTCCCATGTTCTTGTGGGTCCTGTTGTGGCTCTAATGTGAAAGGGGATATAATATAACATATTATAATATAATATAATGCCATATGATATTGGACAATATAGTGTCATATGATAGATCTACCCTACCGCCTACTGGTGTTGGCCAGAGGGGCCGATGGCGCGATATGGCAGCCTGGCTACAACCGTAGCTGCCTCCACCAGTGTGTGAATGTGAGAGTGAATGAATAGTGGTATCGTAGAGCACTTTGGGTGCCTTGGAAAGCGCTATATAAATCCACTCCATTATTATTATTATTATTAAATTACCTACGAGTTTGATTTGTCAGCAACTTTCTGCCAGCCCTCTCTCCTTGCTTTTGCAGCCTTTGCAGTGTTCCCTTGCGTTTTAATTAAACTCTGAAACTCCTGAAATCCCTCAATCAAGAGTTCTTGCTCTGCTGCCGGAAAATACCGAGCGCGCCCCTTCGACATTTTCGCCGACCAATCAGCGGGTTGCCGATCAATGTTTCTACTATCGATGCGTAGCCCCTTTTACGACACCCAGTGATGTCACATTACTGCGTCCAGCTGTACTAATCGTCAACAGCAGGTGTGTTCGGGGAACCGGATTAGCGAGCTCACGGTTAGCGCGATGGTTTGGTCTTGGATGTGTCATTTGATCTTGGATGTAGTAAGCGACGTACGAAGAACGGGCCCCAGAAATCTGCGATATCTTTATAAACCAAGCAGATATTTGAAGTTTACACGGCTACATTCTGAATCCTGAAATATGTTTAAAGTTTATTTTGTGACCCAGGAAGATTAATAAGAGTAATTTTAAAACTTGATGAATCTAGCAATTAACTTTTCGATGCATCAATTAATCTAACGATTAATTTTTCAATCCGATTTGATTTTGATTTGATTCGATTATTTCCCCATTATTTGACTTGTATAGCAATTTCAAATTTACTAATTTATGTATATCAATGAAAAACACCAATTTCTTAATTTGAAGACCTTTTAATAAAAAAAAAAATGCAAAATAAAGTTGTAGTAGTCGTACCATCTTATATTAGAGGTAGCATTTAACAAGAAATGAAATGTGCAAACATATATAAAATTAAGGAAAAGTTAACAAAACATTTAAAATAAATAGCAACAATTGTGTCTTTAAACAAGCAAAATGTAACATTCACTTTGCTTTCTGCAAAAAAGTGCTCTCAAAATCCATTTTGTTCCCGTTTCTCACATTTCTGTGTGTGTGAGTTCAATCATCAATCATGTTAATTACATGAAGTAGTTATGGCTTTGAGATTTAATAAAAACAAAATCCACAGTAAAATTGTAGTACAATCTTCTGTTTTTAACAAAAAATTAAATGTTGTGCAAAACAAATATGAATAAAGGAAATCATTGCAAAACATTAATAAAATATAAACCGCAGCAATGGCGTCTTTGAACAAATAAAACATAACATTCACTTTGCTCTCTGCAAAAAAAAGTGCTCTTCATTAACAAAATATCCGTTTTGCTGCCTTCTCTTCTATTTCTGTATGTGTGTTCAATCACATTCATCATTAGAAGTAGTTATGCATTGGAGTGGAGGAATGTTAGCATTTCTACATGCTCAGCAGTCAAACTTGCCATTTTTTTGGTGACAATGTTTCTGGCAACTGAAAAAAGACTTTCAGATGGTGTTGATGTGGCAGGTACAGCCAGGTATGATTTGGCTAAATTAGCCAGTGTGTTCAAGGTTCTTTATTTGTCACATGCATAGTTATACAAGTATAACACACAGTGAAATGTGGCCTGACACGCTCCTCGACATGTGCAAAAATTTGGGGGGGGGGGGGTGTAGAGGAAGAACATTATAAATATATATATATATATATATAGTATATACACTGGGTGAATGTGCAGTAGTAGCAGCAAGCAGGTGAATTCTGTACATTAATATGAATAGACATCTGACTATTTTACAGGATAGACAATATAAACATATTTTAAAATTAAAGGAATTTGGAATGTACATTGTGCCTTGGTTTAGTGTCTGGAAGAGAGTCCTGTCTCAGTCAATTATAGATGATGTGAGAGGGCGGGTGTGTGTGTTTAGGGCCCGGATGGCTTGGGGATAGAAGCTCCTCTTGAGTCTCTCTGTCCTTGCCCGGAAGATGCGGAACCTTCTACCAGATTGCAGAAGTTGGAACAGTTTGTTGCCAGGATGGGACGGGTCCTTCAGTATCTGCGCTGCTCTAGTCCGGCATCTCCTGGTGTAGGTGTCCTGAAGCGGGGGGAGAGCAATCCTGCAGCAGCGTTCTGCTGTACGGATCACTCTCTGGAGAGCTTTTTGGTCCTTCACACAGCTGTTCCCAAACCACGATGTCATGTTCTGTGTGAGGATGCTCTCCACAGCGCCTGTATAGAAAATCCTGAGGATCTTTGGAGAGACCCTGAACTTCCTCAGTTGTCGAAGGTGATACAGGCGCTGCCTAGCCTTTTTGGTCTGGACCTGAATGTGGGCAGCCCATGTCAGGTCTGAGGAGATGTGGACACCAAGATACTTGAAGGACTGCACCCTCTCCACTGGAGCTCCATTGATGATAATGGGCTTGTAGTCTCTGTGCTGACCCCTTCTGAAGTCCACCACCAGCTCCTTGGTCTTGCTGACGTTCAGCTGGAGGTGGTTGTCCTGGCACCACGATGCCAGATTCTTCACTTCATCCATGTAGGCCGCCTCATCGTTGTTGGAGATGGCACCCAACACCACTGTGTCGTCAGCAAACTTCACAATGGTGTTGGAGCCATGGGTGGCCACACAGTCTGAAGTGTAGAGGGAGTAGAGCAGTGGCGAGAGGACACATCCCTGAGGTGCTCCTGTGTTGATGGTGATGCTGTTGGAGAAGCACCTGCCCACCCTCACCACCTGAGTTCTGCCAGTGAGGAAGTCCAACACCCATGCACACAGACGGCTGTTAAGTCCCAGATCCCTCAGCTTTGTGAACAGTCTGCAGGGCACTATTGTGTTAAACGCTGAACTGTAATCAACAAACAGCATTCGCACATAGTTACCCTGTTTCTTGTCCACGTGGCTGAGTGTGGTGTGTAGGACGTGGGCGATGGCATCCTCTGTGGATCTGTTGGATCTGTAGGCGAACTGCAGCGGATCTATGGTGTCTGGGATGGAGGAGGAGATGATGTTCTTCAGCAGCCTCTCAAACACCTTCATTACTACCGAGGTCAGTGCAACTGGTCGGTAATCGTTCAGGGATGAGGGTTTGCTGTTCTTGGGCACAGGGATGATGGTGGATCTTTTGAAGCATGTGGGGACCACAGACTTCGCCAGGGACTCGTTGAAGATGTAAGTGAACACACCTGCTAGCTGGTCAGCACAGCAGTGCAGCAGACGGCCGGTAATGCCATCTGGCCCCGCCGCTTTCCTTGTGTTCACTCTCCTCAGTGCCGCTCGGACGTCATGCTCCGCGATGCTGGTCACCGGTCTCTCGCTGATGACGTCACTGTCCTCGGTAGCCAGGCGGTAGATAGCATTAGCCGCCTGGTTAACCTCGAAACGGGCGTAGAACCGATTCAGCTCGTTGGTGAATGCAGAGTCGGCGTTGATCGGCGCAGCGTCCCTGGCTTTGTAGTCCGTAATGGTGCGTAGTCCGTGCCACATACTCCGTGTGTCGCCCTGGTGGAAGCGGGACTCCACACGTTCCCGGTACCGGCGTTTGGCATCTCTCACCGCGCGCCGCACGCCGTATGAGGCCGCTTTGTAGGCGCTCATATCGCCAGTGGCGAGACCCGCGTTGTAGGAGGCGGTCCTGGCGTTTACTGCAGTGCGGATCGATCTGTCCATCCACGGTTTCTGGTTTGGGAATGTGGTGACTCTCGCAGTGGGGATAATCTCCTCCGCTAGCATATTGACGAAGCATACTGCTACTTCCGTAAACTCGTTGATGTCGACTGCGCATGCAGTGTGGGGAATATTGTTGCATTATTCTTCCACCATGTAAGGTGGTCATTATCCCTTGGAATAGGGGCTTCCCTAAAATACAACAGTACTTCTTTCCTCACCGCCTCATTTTCTCCATCCCCACCCTGGTCAGTGTTTTCATTACAATCTTCCTCCTCAGAATCTGTACCCAACAAAGAGTCCAACACAGACCTCTTCTTTGTTGGGGGACTTGCTGAGGCTTCCTTACCCACATGTTCCTGCTGTAGCTGTGATCTCTGCTCCCTTTTGAGATGAGTGCCTCCCTCTGTACTCTTACTTGCAGCTTCAAGGCATCTTCTGGAGAAAGGAATTTCAGTTTACGAAAACGTGGATCGAGGGCAGCAGCAATGAGTGACACATTTTTTTCCATCTGCTTGAAATGCAGATACTTCTGGCAGCCACCTATACAAGATTTCCTCTCCTGCACAGTTCTGTAAAGAGTTCACTGCAGCAGAATCAAATGATTTGTTTTGGGTGGATTTCAGGAGACCTTTCAGCAGGGGAAGAACAGAGACTGTGACATAAGACTGTCCACTGAGCACATTAGTGGCGTGCTCATAAGGCTTGAGCACCTTCTTCCATTCATCCAGAATAATCCACTGATCATTTTTCAGGTTCAGGTACTGTTTCCCACGCTGTGTGACTTCTGGATCTGAAAGCGTCGCAACCACTGGCCATCTCTGTTCCAACAGACGTTCATTTATGTAGTATGAACTGTTCCATCTGACAGTGACATCCTGGATTAGTTTATGCTCAGCTCTACCCATCTGTTTTTAGCTTCTGCTTAAGTTAGGTGCTAGCTGGCTCACTTTTCCTGATGTGCTTTACAAGGCCCCGTGCAGCTGATAGTGCCTTATGGTGTACTTCTTCTCTGACAGTAGTCCTCCAGACTTTTCTGTTTGTTCCTGAAATCATAAATCACACGCAGCAAACAGATGAATTCGAATAATTACAAAATAATTTATTGGAAAGTATTATATTAAAATAATTTGATAAGGATGTGGTTATCATATCTATCCATCTATCTTGTAATAGTGTCCACGACGGTTATGTTTAGCAGGTGGTGCATTATCTTTGTTAACATTTTTCCTGCGGCCAATTCGCTGTCTCACATTTTTTGATATGGTTTCCGAAAGAGACTCAGGCGCAGGCCAGGGTATTCCTTAAGCGAAGAACAGTGCGTTTATTTACAGTGAACACATTCACCAAGTGGCTATATACAATGTGCAGGGGAAACGGGTCCGGGTCGCCAGGGTCCGTGGGAAACAGGGTCAGGAGAAGGGTGTTCCACACTCTCTGTATAAATGTTCCTCCTCAATCACTCCTCTCAGCATCGGGTTCCAAAAACGATCTAAACACAAAATGTCGGGTTAGCGGGATAATTACAAGAGATTCTCAAAATACAGGTTGGCCGATACACAAGTCTAACTGACACTGATAGCTCAACGATCCAGCAAAGACTAGTGCAGACTCGCCATCTAAGTAGTGCAGTAATCAGCTGGGATCAGCAGCCGGTGCGGTGATGAGCAGGTGTGTGGGCTAGCAGCGGGAGCCCGCAATGTGCGTCGCCGCGGCGAGAGAGAGAGAGCAAACAAACCACAAACATATTGCCCAATAGAGGATCGACCAGCGGGGCACAGGGACCATGACATTTTTGTCTTTCGCCGATTCTGATAATCAGCCTGTGTGCATTCTGACTCATTTTGCCAGCATGGGCCACAAATAAAAAATAAAATAAAATAAACAGCAGATGCTATATGTTACTACTAAGCAGCTTAAATGGGTTTTGCATTTACGAAGGTTGGGTGTTTATTTCTGTCTATGAGTGAGTTTATATCTACGTGGGGAGAGTGTCTGGATGAATTAAAAGGTAAAAACCAGCGTTAGTAAAAAAGTTGAAAACTTACGATGGATTGTCCTTTTCAGAAGCTGCTCCTGGATGCCGTCGTTTGAGGTGCTGGTGCATAGCCGTTGTACTGTTATGATAGGCCATTTCCACCTTACAAAGCAGGCAAACGACTGAATCACTTCCTTTTCGGTTAAAATATCCCCATACTGTAGAACTGCGTGTTCGGGTAGAGTGGTTTAAGTCGACTGCGACTGCCTCACTCATGTTGCCGCTACTCGCTGCCGCCATTTCTGTTTTGAAAGTGGCGGCGCATCGATGCAGATTTTTTTACGTCGACATATTTTACGCGTTGTCCCAGCCCTAATATGGTGGGCCACAAAGGACACACTCGACCCATCCTTCAAATTTGGGGAAAACGAGGACGCATTTGTCAGCTGGATTCGGAGGAGTCCACGAATTTGGACAGCCTTCGGTGCATCGCTGTGACGTTATCGGTCTACAAATACGTCCTCAGGAGGATGCAGCCCATGAATTTGGACACACTGAGCCTGTATGCTGGTAGCACCTTAGCCACAGCTCGGGTGTGGAGGACAAGCTGAAAAAAAAGTTTTCTAGTTTGTAAGGAGGAAAAGACTGAGAGGACTAAGTTAAAGAGAGGCTGGAGAGTAACAGAGCAGCAATGAATGCTGCTCACACATTTTAGACAGTTTAGCATCAAATGTTCGAGTAAGTTAGCTCCCAGCAGCTAACTAGCACACCAACTAACTGCACCCACAAGCTGCGACTGCGTCTTTCTAAGAACATCAGACTCTCAGACTGGTTTTCTTTGTGGATGATGATGTATTCTCACACTGATCCTTCATGATGATGCTGCCATTAATAATAATAAGAATAATAAGAATAAAAAGAATAATAAGAATAAGAATAAGAATAATGGATTGGATTTATATAGCGCTTTTCAAGGCACCCAAAGCACTTTACAATGGGTTGGGCATCACTCCACATTAGTGATGTGCGGATCGATCCTGAAAGATCGATTCCTCCGATACCAATCGTTTATGTTCTAGAATTGATTCTCACATTAAAATATCGATATTTTAGTAATTTATAGTAAATTTGTAGTTTATCATTAACAGGAACACAGTGGAAAGAAACTATAACATTCGGATTGTCTACATTCAGAGGAACTACTTCCTCTTCTGCCTTTCATAGTCATGTGCGAAATGTGGCTGTATAAATGTCTCGCAGCACCTTGGCGTGCACACTCACAACAATGGCTGAGCGGACGTATTTTATCTCCACAAACAGCTGAGATGTGGTTTGCGATTAATGTGGCAAAAAAAGTGCTCCAAGAGTGAGGTGTTGTGGCCATACTAGGGAGACATTCAAAGGGGTGCTGGGGGATAAATACATTTTATAGGGTTTATTTATCAGATAAAATACGTTAAATGTCACCGTTATTATTGGCCGGCCCGGAAACAGCGGGGGTGTCTGTTTTGGAGGAAGGAAGTTTCAGGGTTTAAGTAGTCATCATCATGGGCTCATCCGATTAGAATGTCATCAATGATAAGCAGTCATCAATGATTTGCAGGTTTTATCTTTTTATTGGATAACGGGTAAAGGAAAGACACACATGGACTGCTATCTCTAAAAAGGACAAAGTATGATTTCAGTTAGTGATGTGACGTTCTGTATCGAGGCTTCGGAGCGTGTGTCGAGTAATGGAGGGGGCGTTTCCGCGAAGCGCGTATCGAGGCTTGCTTCATTTATGGGAGGAGCTGAAAATGATGACGTCCGAAGCCTCGCTGCCCGGCTGTACCACGTGACTGGTTCATGAAGCGGTTCGAACTTTGCCGCAAATAATCATTTTCCATACTGCCAGCATAAATATACACAGTATACTGCCATCACTACACTATAGGTGTTTTACACACTCCTTTTGTTGTTGACATTTACAGGCTGTGTGCAAAATGCCACACTCTTCAAATTCATGCCAGCTATTATTTTTACGTCCAGTAGGTGTCCTGCTAGAGCAAATGAAGCTTCATGAAGCTTCGCGTTGGGGTGAACCAATTGGATGAAAAGCTTCAGTGCTTCATGGGGCTTCATCTGCCCATCACTAATTTCAGTTACTCAAAATGATGCATGAACTCAGGAGACTCAAAGAGAAACTCACCTCAGCTGCCGCCCCGTGTAGGAGTGAAGAAAGAGTGAGGGGTAGGTGAGAGCAGTCATTATATAACAAGTGACAGGTGAGTGCAATTAAGGCCACGCACCACCCCCAATCAAAGCTGAGGACAAGAAACAAGGTGCATCTGGTGAAGTGAATGTGCTGAAAGGTGAGCCTTTACAACAGTGTCCAAATTCAGAGGCTGCTTCTACCTGAGGACCCGGTCTAAAGAAAGTTAGTACGTCACGAGCTCCCTCGGTGGAGTGAAACTGCCGTCTGCTCCTTGCTATCTAAAATATAACCAGGCGCTGATGTAAACTCTTCTGTTTAATTATTTTCTGTTTGACGTTTATTCAGCTGTGTGAAAACCCCGAAGGAACCCTCCTGAGGGATTAATAAAGTTAAATTTAATTTAATATAATCTAATAACTTTAATCTCAGCCAAACCGATTTACTCACGAACAAATAAAACACTAAAAATGCCAAACAATAACATTTTTAAGTTATCAAAGTGACTTATATATCATGTTTAACCCGAGTAGCGAAAGACCGCGGGGTTTTGAAAACGATGTTTGGATCGGCTCAGATATTTGAAGTTTACACAGCCATCCACCCACTGCTCCTAGCAGTGTTGCCAACTCCTCAGCAGTGTTGGGTAAGTTACTTTAAATTAGTAACTGAGTTACTTTTGATGGAAGTAACTAGTAATGTAACTCAGTTACTTCAAGTTACTCGTTACTTTCAAAGTAACTAGTTATTAGGGAAAGTAAATTTGGTTTTACTCAGACTTCTCTTGTTAATGTGTTGCTTCTGTAACTGGATACCCAGCCAGACTGCCAGTCTTCTAAGCTTGCTTACTTGCCACAAGTGCACTGTGCCACCTACCAATAGAAAGGAAAAAATAATGTGCACATTTCCACGAGAGAAATCCCACGCTTGGACCATCGTTGACTGCTGCCATGATTCTAGCCTACGTCACAGCGTCATGTGCGCTTTTTACATCCAACACAAAAACTGCAGTCGTGGTGCTTTGATTGTACTCAGAACTCAGAAAGTCTGCCTTCTGAATAGGAAGATGTAGGTAACACCAGACTGCAGATGAGCTGCATAAAGGGCTGGACTGGGACAGAAAATCGTCCCGGGCATTTTGACTAGAGACCGGCCGCCATTATAGGAAAAATCATAAAGCCTTTGAATGAAAATAAACACTGTTCTGATGGTATATATGTGTCAAGCTATCAATCGTTTGTTGTAAGACTCAGATAATTATTTTTTAAAAGCGAGACATTTTAAATGAGAATAAGAAAGAAAACTACTTCTTTGTGCCCCCCTCTCCCTGTTAATGCCCTACCTGCCCCCCTGGCAACACTTTGCTAGACCCGCCCCTGCACAGTTACCAGCTGTCAGCTACTTAGAAAAGGATCCTGGTGTTATTTGTCTCTCAGAAACAGTTCATAACTTCCCTTCAACTCATTCATGTCACCTAAAAGGTAAACCTGTTTCTCCATCACCTGTTCAGCTCTGATGATTCAGTAAGGACATCTCCTGGTTTCATCTTCATGTTTCCCCCTCACCACATATCCAAACCGACATCATGACCAGCAGCTTTACAGCTGTGGCTCCAGCAAACATCAGCTGATACTAGAAAGTAATATTAAATAAATTCTAACAACAGCTGATCAAATGTGCTGCTGTTGTTTAAGGTGACATCCGCGCGAAGTGGGCGATAAACAAACAAGAGAGAAAAGCCATCAGCTGATCATTGATCAGTTTCACGACTAAAGTAGAAACAGGAGAGGGAGGGGGAGAGGATGAGAGAAGAAGAGGTAGCTGTGCAGCAAAGACACAGAATAACTCCAGCTTTGTGTCTTTTTCATTCTAGCTGAATTACGGGACAAACTGCGTTCCTTTTCACCTCAATACAAAACGCATAATATTTTCTCTGAATACAAGACGATTCAGTTTTTTAGGGGACGGTTGGCAACTCTAATAATTAACTTTATGAACAAAATAAAGTTCAACATCAGTAACATAGCACCCACCCAGCTGTATAGAAACCCCGTCATGCTAGCTAGCACGCAGTACGAAAAAGTCAGCATAACGAAAATAAACTCCAACTAAACTTGGTTTATATCTGACCCAGAAAGACTGCAGGTCATAACTTCTTACCTGTGTCACAACCCGGCTCATAGGAAGTGACAATCAAGAGGGAGACCACACACAGGCTTTTAAAGGCTGTAAGACATATTTAATGAAAATAAGGTAAAGCAACTTAAAGACAATTTAAAGGACATAACAGCCATAACTGAAACTTCCAAATGAACAAGATGGGTGCCAGATGGAGAGAGACAGAGCCAAAGCCAGCCTGCTGGTTCAGTCAAGGTGTCTTTATATACACTGGGACTGGCCTCTCAGGTGTGCTGCATCACTAATTGGGTCAGCTCCACCTACCTGCAAGAAACAGGTGAAAGAAAAAGCAAAACACAAGGCCAGCCCACTGGCCGTCACACTTCCCCCCATAGAACAGGGTCTCACCCTGAATTGGCAAACACATTTACATTATGAATTTGCAACTAGAAGAACATGCATATATTAAATCCATAACATATATACACACACATGCAACCTCACTTTCAACACCTTTTGTATGCTCAAAAGTCATCTTCAGCTCAACTCCAACCTCAGCAACCTTGGTACCTAGGAGCAATTTAAGAGGAAGGAAAACGATACTGGAGAGGACATACTTCAAAGCATATGAGGAGTGAAGCTGCTGGTTACAAAGGGGCACGGGACAAAGCATCTGCCAAGACATTATCTTTGCCCTTAATGTGCTGGATATCCAAATTGTAAGGCTGCAAAAAAAGAGCCCACCGCATGAGCCTCTGATTTGGGTTCTGCAATGTGTTCAAGAAAGTGAGAGGGTTATGGTCAGAAAATACCTCAATTGGCAGATCAGAATCTAAATATACCCTAAAATGCTGCAAGGCCAAGACTAATGCCAAAGCTTCCTTTTCAATGACTGAATAATTCAGCTGATGGGAGTTGAACTTCTTGGAATAGAAACTAACTGGATGTTCAGTACATTGCTTGTCAGCTTGGACTAGAACAGCACCTGCACCAATGTGGCTTGCGTCCACGTACAGCTTGAAGGGCTGATCCAGACGAGGGGCTAAAAGCACAGGTTCAGAGCACAGTAAAGCTTTTACATCCCAAAAAGCTTGCTGGCATGCTGCAGACCAAATAAACTTTACTTTGGCCTTCAACAAATCAGTCAGAGGAGCAACCACTGTTGAGAAGTTTCGACAAAAACAGCGATAATAACCGACCAGACCCAAAAATCTCATGAGTTCT
This sequence comes from Copadichromis virginalis, assembly GCF_057382275.1. Lineage (NCBI taxonomy): Eukaryota > Metazoa > Chordata > Actinopteri > Cichliformes > Cichlidae > Copadichromis > Copadichromis virginalis. The sequence goes on from NW_028188589.1 coordinate 10,381,904, forward strand.
TTTTTGGTTACTGGAACAGGGAATTCTTTGATGGCCAACACCTTTGCATCAACTGGCCTCACATAACCTTGGCCCACAACCTTACCAAGATAGGTCACAGTTGCTTTTGCCAGGTTGATAGTCAGATTTCCCCAAACTAATCGTTCAAACAGAGTGCGAATGCGATCCAGATGATCCTCCCAGGTGCTACTACACCACCACGTCATCTAGGTAAACAGCACAGCCTTTCAGCCCATTAACAACCATATTCATGAGTCACTGAAATGTACCTGGAGCATTGCTTAAACCAAAACCCATGACTGTATACAGTGGGGCAAAAAAGTATTTAGTCAGCCACCGATTGTGCAAGTCCCCCCACTTAAAATGATGACAGAGGTCAGTAATTTGCACCAGAGGTACACTTCAACTGTGAGAGACAGAATGTGGAAAAAAAAATCCATGAATTCACATGGTAGGTGTGGTGGGGTGTGGTCTGCGGTGCCGTGCGGACGCACCTGCACGGCATCCGCAATCACGCCTGCCGTGTTAAAACACGGGGACTCAGGGGTTGGTGGTTGGGTGGTGTGACGTGAATCAAATAAAGTTGGCTCTGAACGTTGCTCTGTGGTCCCGCCGTGCCTTATTCACACCACATTGGTGCCGAAACCCAGGAGGCGGCATGGCGGGTACCTACCAGAGCCAGGAAAGGGAAGAGCTGGCCGAGATGGTGGCCGAAATAGCGGCCACCCAGCGGAAGCAGGCGGCGGAGGTGCGTCGCCAACAGGAAGAGCTGCGGAAGGAGAGCGAACGCCACCTGGGGAAGATGGCAGAGCTGGCAGCGCTGCTCTGGGCCTGGGCGCCACCCCCACAAGTGTGTCCCGAGGACAGTGAAGCGGTGGAGGAGCCGTGTGGGGCACCTCGGCAGCCGGAGGTGGTGGACGAGCCACGCGGGGGTCCGAGCCTGCCGGAGGAGGAGGAGCAGCCGGGTGAAGGGCTGCTCCTGCCGGGAGCGGTGGAGGAGCCGCTCCAATCGGAGGCCGGGGGTCGGCGGGCTGGCTAGTCCAGCCTCGCTGCCACCAGTCGATTCTGCGCGCCTGACGTCTGCCCAGCCGCCTGTGTGCAGGAGCTCACGGCCATGCCTGTGGGGCCGTGTCCGCTTGCTACGCGGCCGACCTCCGGACCAGCTTCGCCGTTGCCGCTGGATGCGCGGGCGGCCACCAGAATGGACGCTTCCCCGTCGCTTGGTCAGGGGCTGGGGCGCCGATGTTTAGGGGCCGAGTCTCGCCCCAGTTCGCGGGGGGGGGAGTAGGTTCGGCCAGATTGCTCCCCGGCCTCAATCGGGCGATGGGGGTATGTGGTGGGGCGTGGTCTGCGGTGCCGTGCGGACGCACCTGCACGGCATCCGCAATCACACCTGCCGTGTTAAAACACGGGGACTCAGGGGTTGGTGGTTTGGTGGTGTGACGTGAATCAAATAAAGTTGGCTCTGAACGTTGCTCTGTGGTCCCACCGTGCCTTATTCACGCCACAGTAGGATTTGTAAAGAATTTATTCGTAAATCAGGGTGGAAAATAAGTATTTGGTCAATAACAAAAATACAACTCAATACTTTGTAACATAACCTTTGTTGGCAATAACAGAGGTCAAACGTTTACTATAGGTCTTTACCAGGTTTGCACACACAGTAGCTGGTATTTTGGCCCATTCCTCCATGCAGATCTTCTCGAGAGCAGTGATGTTTTGGGGTTGTCGCCGAGCAACACGGACTTTCAACTCCCGCCACAGATTTTCTATGGGGTTGAGGTCTGGAGACTGGCTAGGCCACTCCAGGACTTTCAAATGCTTCTTACGGAGCCACTCCTTTGTTGCCCGGGCGGTGTGTTTTGGATCATTGTCATGTTGGAAGACCCAGCCTCGTTTCATCTTCAAAGTTCTCACTGATGGAAGGAGGTTTTGGCTCAAAATCTCACGATACATGGCCCCATTCATTCTGTCCTTAACACAGATCAGTCGTCCTGTCCCCTTGGCAGAAAAACAGCCCCATAGCATGATGTTTCCACCCCCATGCTTCACGGTAGGTATGGTGTTCTTGGGATGCAACTCTGTAGTGGAGATATCAAAGATAGGCACGGCTGTGGCACTGATTCAGTCTTTCAGCACTACGGTCACCCCGGTGTGTCGGCCAGAACACCACTTAAGGCCAAATTGCCCAGAGTACGAAAGAAGGAGGGAGCTTGAGGTTCCGTTTGAGGCACTTTATTGTCACCGCTTAATTTCTGGGGCTGTAACACAGCGGGTGTACATAAGTGTGTGTCTGGGTGTGTGTGTGTGTGTGTGTGTGTGTGTGTGGTTTCCTACAAAGGAAATAAACAAGGGAAATAACAATAAATAAAGAGAATAGACAAGTCAAATACTCAAATATAAACATAATACAACATAGTTAACATAATCAAATATAAGGATCAGAAAAATATAATACACTTCAAACTGCTCACACTATGCAACTAAATAGGGCTTTGGAGTTGACGTCACGCCGCAATGCATTGTGGGAGCGCGGCACCATTTTCGGGGTCTACGAATCAAAACAAACACACTGTGTTGGAACGACGATTACAAGATGCTTAAAAGCTGCTCAATAGAGAATGGACTGTATAGAGACCGATTGCGTCCAGAGGCGAAGCGGCGGTACTTGCAGAAAATAGCGTGCATTGGAAATGTGGACCCGTATGAAATACGGCCGTGGAGTAGAAACCCTGAAGACCAACCGCTATTGACGTAGCCTGATATATTTCATACCTTATCTGTGGAATCAGCGCGTACAAGTCGTCATTCAAACAAAGGTAAGTCAGCTCGAGTACTGCGTGTGAAATGCGTTTGATTTCCCTGCAAACATTCACATTAGTGCAGCATAAATTCATTCATGAGGGGAAATTACAGTGAGAACGTGTGGAGGCTGTTAGAGGGAGAACATAGTGAGTTCAGTGCATTGATGAGACATTGTCCTGAAGGATTTGGTTATTCTCTATGGTTAAAGAAATTGCAATGATTTATTAATGTTTAATATAAATAATTCTAATTATACATCTTGCTTCCATATTTGTATCTTGTGTCACTAAAAATACATTTTATTTTAGTTTTATACATTGATTAATGACCTGCAGAATCTCCTTATCATATTAAGTGATTCATAATTGTCACTTTATGCTTTCTCCATCTCTACAGTGATGACATCCTTGCATTACATACTTTAGGTTCATTTTCTGCAGGCAGGTTTCTGACAGAGAACAGGCAGGTTTACACTATAACATGCAGCGTTCTATAGATGGACACATAAAGAAATGCATAATTACATGTGTGTGCTAACTTTCTTGACACTTTGTTACATTTATGATAAAGTAGATAAAACACATTTGTGTCGGCCTTGGCTCATAGTTCTTGTCTTTAAATGAACTTTGTCTGTGTGTGTTTCAGGTGCTGCACTCAAAGACTGAATGAACCAGCATTGCAGCCATGGGTCACTGTGAGCATCACAGGGAAGGTTGAAGCCGCCCACTGCAGCTGTATGGCCGGAGTCGCGGAGACCTGCACCCACGTCGCTGCTCTTCTGTCTAAAGTAGACGGAACAGTGTTGATCCGTGGCACAAGGACTGTTACAGATGAACCTGTATACTGGGTTTTGCTGGGTAATGTGACCAAGATACAGCCAGAGGTTGGCCATAAGATAGACTTCTCCTCTCCAGCTGCCCAAAAAAGGCTCTTGATCAAAACATAGACAGACCATCTGTATTGAAAGGTAAAAGGAGCCTCAAAACAGAAAAATCCCACCTGCTACTGTGGAGGAGTTGTCACTGCTATAATGCCATGATGTTTTATCTAGGGGTCTAGATGTATGCCTGTAGTGCACTGCTGTGTAAATAATTTGCATTTACTGAATATGTACTGACTGAGTCCCACTGTTCAAATGTTGAATAAAGAAACAAACTAATTTTTGCCTCTTTTTTTTTTTATTTGAAACCACTTTATAGAACATCACATCAGGTACAATGTAAAATCCATGTCATTGATAGTTTACAAATGACAAAATGTTCACACAAAATCATGAGTGTTTACATGATATCACCCACTACTAACATTACTTTATTTACTGTATCTTTTGAAAAAATACTGCTATTTATACAGCAAAAGACTTAAGAATATTTAACAGGAGCAGGTTTCATTTTCCCTGGTTTTATTATGACACTGTTCACCAAAACGCAGCAAACCGTCACCTCTTCACCCTCACATGGAAGAAGTAATCTGATTGGCATGGTGGTATGTTTGAAGCAGGTCCCTCGTGTAGCGCTGGAAACCAGTCCCGATGTTTAATCCATTTCATCGGCTGGTTTGCTGCAATAATGCCAAATAATTAGCAACTCTATAAATAGAAGGTAGTTCTGCACTCAGTAGGATGTTTGTTCTAATTTGCTATGACCTCAGAGCGCATCAAAAATAAAACTAATAGGCTATAAAGAGTGATATGAACATATTTAGAACTTACCGGAATGAAAATGTCTGGAGCACCAACAGATATTTGGAGATGGAAGAGAACTGCACGTCAGCTCGTCTCACAGCTGCTATCCAGGCTGGACGCCTTCGTTTGGTAACATCGATACACGAGCTGCCTCATGTCGCTTCCAGGTTGGGAAAGAATTAAAAGATAAACCCTTTTCAAGCTTATTCCCGTGCCGGTCGTGCGATCGAACATTGCAGCCGACCACACAGCAAGAACGAACCATGGCTATGCTTTCGCTCCTTTTTCACTTAGACCCCCAAAATGGCGGATCGGGCCAAAATCCTTTCCACGCCCACCCCCGTGACATCACGCTCCAAAGCCCTATAGCATTAGTGCGAGGTTAAGCAACCGTCAGTACACAGGAACTACTTCCGGTAGTTATACAAAATAAAAGCGTCCCCCATTATAATCCGCTATAATGCTCTTATTGTGAAGGGCAAGCGGGACGCCATACTTCCGGTCAAACTACGTTCGCTATTTTATTAATCCACGTACCTAATTGTTCGCTACAAACTCCGCTACTTCAAAGTAAACAATCACAAGCATCACATACAACATATAGAGAAGGTCTGATAACACAGGAATGACATTATGGACATACGAGCGACCGTACATGCGTCAACAAAGCTAAACCGGGGGCAAGCTAACAACATAAGTTAGCATATGAAATGAGGGTGAACTCACGCGTTGCATGCGTGGCCTACCGCTCCAACTATGGACTACATTAGCTCCTAAATGGTAACATACTACAGTATTGACACAACAAAGGCAAAATACGACACAGGTCACTACTTACTTGTCATTTACGCACACCTAACATGCCCCAGGAATCAATGCACCCCCTCCGGACCAACACTGCCCAGCCGCCATTAAACTGCCCACCCTACTAACCGTTTGATGTCACTAGAAGGTGGGCTGGCCCAAACTGACAGAAGACGGAACATTACATGAACTTATATAAACTTATAAACACCAGTAAACTATTATATGAACTTTGGGGCCTTTTATACAAACTCAGTATTCTTCGTCCTCCAAACACAACGAGTTGAGTTTATACCAAAAAGTTCTACTTTGGTTTCATCTGACCACATGACATTCTCCCAATCCTCTGCAGTATCATCCATGTGCTCTCTGGCAAACTTCAGACGGGCCTGGACATGCACTGGCTTCAGCAGCGGAACACGTCTGGCACTGCGGGATTTGATTCCCTGCCGTTGTAGTGTGTTACTGATGGTGACCTTTGTTACTTTGGTCCCAGCTCTCTGCAGGTCATTCACCAGGTCCCCCCGTGTGGTTCTGGGATCTTTGCTCACCGTTCTCATGATCATTTTGACCCCACGGGATGAGATCTTGCGTGGAGCCCCAGATCGTGGGAGATTATCAGTGGTCTTGTATGTCTTCCATTTTCTGATGATTGCTCCCACAGTTGATTTTTTTCACACCAAGCTGCTTGCCTATTGTAGATTCACTCTTCCCAGTCTGGTGCAAGTCTACAATACTTTTCCTGGTGTCCTTCGAAAGCTCTTTGGTTCTTGGCCATGGCGGAGTTTGGAGTCTGACTGTTTGAGGCTGTGGACAGGTGTCTTTTATACAGATGATGAGTTCAAACAGGTGCCATTCATACAGGTAACGAGTGGGGGACAGAAAAGCGTCTTACAGAAGACATTACAGGTCTGTGAGAGCCAGAGATTTTCCATGTTTGAGGTGACCAAATACTTATTTTCCACCCTAATTTACGAATAAATTCTTTACAAATCCTACCATGTGAATTCATGGATTTTTTTTTCACATTCTGTCTTTCACAGTTGAAGTGTACCTCTGGTGCAAATTACTGACCTCTGTCATCATTTTAAGTGGGGGAACTTGCACAATCGGTGGCTGACTAAATACTTTTTTGCCCCACTGTATGAATAAAGACCAGATGGCGTGATGTAAGCAGATATTTCCTAAGCTCTGGGAGTCAGTGGCACCTGCCAATATCCCTTCAACAGATCAAACTTGCTCACATATTCTGCTGCACCAACTTGGTCAATACAGTCGTCAATATGAGGCAAGGGATAGGAATCGGGTTTGGTCACTGCATTTACTTTACGGAAGTCTGTGCAAAAACGTGGTAATTTATCAGCTTTTTCAACCAACAAGCATGGGGAAGCCCAGCTTGATGACGACGGCACTGCAATGTTGTTTTCCAACATGTAATGAACTTCCTTATCAATTATTTTCCTCTTTTCCTCAGAGACCCTGTAGATCCTCTGCTGGATTGGTTTTGCATCACCCACATCAATATCATGCTCTATCAAAGTTGTTTTAGAAGGTGTGTCTCTAAACAAGGTTGGATACCTTTTAATTAATGCAGACAGTTCTGTACATTTGTCAGCAGGCAAATGACCCAACAGCACATCCAAGTTCTGAAGAGTTTCTGAATTCTTCAGACGACCAAGCACTAAAGGATCATCAGGTGCTGCCACATCCTCCCCCACAATCTGACTGCACCATTGTACAAGCAGTCAACCCTGGACTCGATGTGGAAGGAGAAATGAGAGAGCCTGACAGACCGACGGATAAAGGACGAACATGATAGGGTTTCAACAAATTAACATGGCAAAGTTGATTTCTTTTCCGGCGATCTGATGTAGCAATCAGATAATTCTGTTCAGACAGTTTCTGTACCACGGTGTAAGATGTAATTATAAGTCTTCGTCACTCCCAAATGCCCAGATTTGTCATAAGAACACTTCAACACCTCGTCACGGTATTTAGTTGGAACCACAATCTGGACAACTGGACTTCCAACACAGTCCAACCCTTGCGGAATCCACCTACGGACTAGTACATCCTTCTGCAGAAAATAACCAGAGGCCGCACTTCTAGCGTCATCACTAGGTTGCACTTTGTGAAACAGCTCAGTCAGTGAAGCATCAGCACGCTGTGCTTGAATTAACTCTTGCTGGGAAACTGACAAATGTTCAGGAACAATCAAATCTGGTTCAACCTGACACTCTTCTGCTTGAGTTACAGGCTCTGCATCCCTTTTAGCTGCAGCCCTTGTAACAGCACAAGCTGCAAAGTCAGAAAAACCCTGTTCACACTCATGGGACTCATTCAGAACTCTAGATTTAACAGGTAAAGAATTGTCAGCCCAGACTCGATTTCCAGCCAAATCATTCCCCAAAATCACATGTACGCCCTCAAGTGGCCAAGCAGGACGAACACCAATGCAGATATCATCATCCACAAAACTGCATGACAGCCTGACTTTATGCAATGGGACACAGATAGTGGTTAAACCCATGCCTTGAACAAGCACACACTCACCAGTATCAGTAACCTGTGAAAATGGCAACACGGAGGCTAAGATAAAAGAATCCTTCGCTCCTGTGTCACGCAAAATCTTACAGGAACTTTATGAACATCACCCGGGAGTGATACAAACCCATCGGACACAAAATCCTCAAACCCCGCATAGCTCTCTGAGTCAGACTTAGTCGAAACTGGCGTCTCCCAAGAGACTACTGAAATTTCCCGTGCAGGAATGGTAAGAGCCGCAGGTTTAACTTGTTTGCCTGTACGCGCCAACTTGCTTTTCAACAAGGGACATTCTGCTTTCCAGTGTCCATCGCCATGACAGTAGTTGCATGCTTGACCAAACTTACTGGGCTTCACACCACCAATGGCCTTCGCAGGGTCCGATGACATAAACTTAGTTTGACCAAAAGCTCTAGCGGGAGCACCAACTGAAAAACAGTTTCTACCAACCTGCCCCTTATGTGCCAAGATATATTCATCTGCCAATTTAGCAGCGTCAGAAACGGTTGTCACTTCCCGTTCAGCAATGTAAGTGGCAACCACAGGAGGAACACAATCTTTAAACTGCTCCAATACCATCAACTCACATAAATCCTGAAAAGTTGTCACTCCCAGTGCCGAACACCATCTGTTGAAGTGTTTAGTTAAATCCCTCGCAAACTCTATATGCGACTGCTTATCAGACTTCCTCCATGATCTGAAATGTTGACGGTAAGCTTCTGGTACCAACTCATACGCCTTCAGAACTGCATCTTTAACAGTAGCAAAACTCCGACAATCAACTGCACTGAGTGCTGAATAAGCTTCCTGAGCCTTTCCAGTCAAAACAGACTGTAACATAATCACACAGTCAGCTTCTGGCCATCCTCCCAATTTGGCAATGCGTTCAAAAAGGGAGAAAAAGGCATCTGGCTCTCTTTCATCAAATTTCGGCACCAAGCGCAAATTACGCACGACATCAAAAGTTTCAACTCCTTGTGGAGAAGACTCTTTAGCCTCAACACCACCTGATAACTTGCCCGCCTTGATTAGGTCTAGCCGATACTGCTCTAGCTCCAACTTTTCCTTTTCTAAAGAATGCCTTACACGTTCTTTCTCAATGCTGAGCTTGTCTCTTTCCATTTGTAAGAGTAACAACTCCTTTTGCTGCTCAAAAGACAAAGCAACGACAGTTGAGACCACAGACTGATCAACCTCAGCCACTAAGGTCTGCATTTTACCTGGCAACATGCCATTCTTTACTAATGCAGCCTTCAACACTCCTTTAATCTCATCTTTCAACCGTTTATCTCTAACGTCGACATCATAATGTTCAGCAAGTTTCAAGAGTTGTTCTTTAGTACAACTATTCAAGAGTTCCTCCGATGGAGACTGAACAAAAGCATCAACCGTAGCCATAACAGCAAAGTATTGATTCTTGACATGCAATTGAAAACAGCACTTTCCCACTAACTGCCTAACCAAAATCTACTTAACTAAAGCCTAGTCTTCATGCAGTTACTTACGGTGGGTACTTATGCACTAAAAACCACCAGAAAGAGAAAGGCAACTGCACAAACAGCGACCCCCTCAATCCTGGGGACGTGCTCCCGAGACAACTACTCTAACCGTGTTCACCGCAACAGAAATTTCAGTGAATGATTCTCAAGAGAGAAACACTCCTTCAACCTAACAGGGAAAGTACTGATTTTAACTTTGCATATTCAATAATCAACACAGCTCATACGCTCCAAAGTTGACAAAAGACAGCACATCAACACTAGCTCCAGTAAATTTAAGTCTACAGCAAAACAACAGTATTAACATGACTGCCTCCACTCAATCTGCCTAACCAAATGGCCTCCCAAACACAATACACCCAGAATATCAAAGCACCACAAATAACCAAACTGATCAGCAATCAACTCAACAATTGCCTACAAGGCAAGCCCTAGCCAAGACACAACTAGACAAGCAGCTGCAAACAGATCAGCTCTCAATCAAATGTTAGAAAGCTCACCAAACCAGGACAATTGCACAGACGATCCCGGACGAGCCGGCATTTGTCACAACCCGGCTCATAGGAAGTGACAATCAAGAGGGAGACCACACACAGGCTTTTAAAGGCTGTAAGATATATTTAATGAAAATAAGGTAAAGCAACTTAAAGACAATTTAAAGGACATAACAGCCATAACTGAAACTTCCAAATGAACAAGATGGGTGCCAGATGGAGAGAGACAGAGCCAAAGCCAGCCTGCTGGTTCAGTCAAGGTGTCTTTATATACACTGGGACTGGCCTCTCAGGTGTGCTGCATCACTAATTGGGTCAGCTCCACCTACCTGCAAGAAACAGGTAAAAGAAAAAGCAAAACACAAGGCCAGCCCACTGGCCGTCACACCTGAAGTTCAGTTCACCTGACACTCGGACCTTCGGTCGCTTCGGGTCTCTCCTCTTAGTAGTAGTATTTATTTATTGTCATTGTCAAGAACAATGAAATTGCGTTTGGGGCTTCCATACAACCCAAAAAAAGAAGAAAATAATAAATACCCCTTAAAACCCAAGTGTACATATTTAACCCAGTGTGACTCCAATGCAATAGACAATCCTTAGCAATAACATGAGAACATGACAAGTAATGTTCGTAGAAATTCAGACAAAGACCTGAGAAACATGACAAAGTACAACAATGCAACCCATTCAATATTATTGTACTGTGAGATATGATATCAGATATGATAGTTATCTATTTAAGAAAGGGGGGGGGGCAGGAGGGGGAAGAGAATAAAGATATGATGCACCAATGCAGACCAGTTCATTGCTATTAAGAAGTTGGATATGGTTATTGTCCGTGAGAGGGGGGCAGAGAGTTCAGGAGCCTCACAGCCTGTGGATACAGGCTGTTGGCCAGTCTGGATGTTCTGGCCTGTATAGACCTGTACCTTCTCCCTGAGGGCAGCAGATGGAAAAGGTGGCGCGCAGGGTGATGTTGGTCCCGCAGGATACTGTGCACCCTCCTCAGACAGCGAGTGGGGAAGATATTACTGATCTCTGGCAGACTTGTTCCAATAATTCTGCCAGCTTCTTTCACCACCCGCTGGAGTGCTTGCTGATCGGCCTTGGTGCAGCTGGGGAACCACACTAGAAGTCCATACGTCAGAACGCTGCTGATGGCACAGTTGTAGAAGTTCAACATCAGAGATCTGGAAATGTGTGCGCTCCGCAGTCTCCTCAGGTAGTAGAGGCGCTGTTGGGCCTTCCGTGCAACTGAGGTGATATGGTTGCCCCAGGACAGGTCCTCGGTCACAGTTACCCCCAAGAATTTAAAACTGCTCACCCTCTCCACCTCCCCACCACCAATAAAGAGAGGCAGATGGTTGCTATGACCCTTCCTCCGGAAATCTACAATGATCTCCTTGGTCTTTTTGGTGTTTAAGACCAAGTTATTGTCGTGGCACCATGACTCTAGTTGTTGCACCTCTGTCCTATAGTTTGTCTCATCGTTGTTGGATATAAGTCCGAGCACCGTAGTGTCATCGGCAAACTTAACAATGAGATTGGACACGCAGGAGGAAATACAGTCATGGGTGAAGAGAGTGTATAGCAGAGGGCTCAGAACACACCCCTGAGGGGCACCGGTGTTAACCACAAGGGTGGAAGAGGTGTTCTTACCCACTCTGACACTCTGTCTACGGTTAGTGAGGAAGTCCACAATCCAGTTGCACAGAGAGGAGTTAAGTCCCAGTTGGTGGAGTTTGGGACGGAGTTTGTATGGCCGGATGGTATTAAAAGCCGAGCTGTAGTCTACAAAGAGGAGCCGTGCATAGGTGTTCCTGTGTTCCAAGTGCTTCAGTAATGTGTGCAGCACTGTGGCGATCGCATCCTCGGTTGACCGGTTCTCCCTGTATGCAAACTGGTGCGAGTCCAGGGATGGTGGAAAAGCAGCTCTGATGTGTTTAATGACCAGTCTCTCCAGGCATTTGGCGGGAATGGGGGTGAGTGCCACAGGTCTGAAATCGTTCAGACATGTGACATTTGACTGTTTTGGGATGGGAACGATGGTTGCCGCTTTGAAACAGGATGGTACCAGTGAACAGGACAACGAGGTGTTATATAGAGGTGAAGACGTCTGCCAGGTCCGCAGCACAGTCTTTTAGCACCCGGCCCAGCACTCCATCTGGCCCGGCCGCCTTCCTGGTGTTAATGCTCCGGAACACACGCCTCAGCTCATGAGTGCTCAGGACTGGAGCAGGATCGGTTGAGGGGAGAGGGGACAGGACAGGGTCGGTGTTCTCCCTATCAAAACGGGCATAAAAGAGATTTAGATCCTCAGCCAGAGTAGAACTGTCGGCTGAGGGTGATGGTGTTCTCCTTTTGTAGTCCGTGATAGCCCTGATGCCCTCCCAGACCTGCCTTGGGTTTGTGTTGTTCTCAAACCTGGCCTCGATACGCCTCCTGTGCTGCTGCTTGGCAGTCTTGATGCCTCTTCTCAGGTTGGCCCTGGCAGCACTGTATGCCTCCTGGTCCCCGGATTTGAAAGCGTTGTTCCTCGTTCGAATAAGTTGTTGAACTCCGTGTGTCATCCAGGGTGGATTATTAGGGAACACACGGAATCGTTTCCAAGTTGTTACATTGTCCACACAGAAACAGATGTAGTCCAAGACAGTGGAGGTGTAACTGTCCAATGCGACACGATTGTCAGTGTCCTGCACCTTGAATACATCCCAGTCTGTGCAGTGGAAACAGTCCTGAAGCATCGGAATAGCATCCTGCGGCCATGTTCTCACGGTTTTGGTTGTAATCCCAGTGCTCTTGATCTTTTGTGTGTATATTGGGTGTAGCAGAAGGGAGAGATGGTCTGACAGACCCAGGTGGGGATAAGCCTGGGCTCTGTACGCATTCGCCATGTTGGTGTACACCTGGTCCAACGTTCTATCTCCTCTGGTAGCACACTTCACATTACGGTGGAAATTGTGAAGTACAGATTTCAGGTCCGCGTGGTTAAAATCCCCAGCCGCAATAAAGACACTGTCCGGGTGTGCTACCAGGCTGTTATTGATGCTGCTGCTCAATTGTGCTAACGCTAGCTTAGCATTAGCATCTGGTGGAATGTAAACAGCGCAGATGTAAATGGCGGAAAATTCCCGAGGGAGATAGAATGGACGGCACTTTAACACCAACAGTTCTACCTCTGTACTGCACAGTCTTTCCGTTACCGTGACGTTCGTGCACCAAAAGTTGTTAATATAGATGCACAGCCCCCCGCCAGTCTTCTTACCCGAGTCCGCAGACCTGTTGGCTCGATAGGCGGTGCGGCCTGCTAGATCAATAGCCGCATCGGGAATGGCGCTGTCCAGCCAGGTTTCAGTGAAAATCATGCACGAACAGTTGTTAAAAGTCCATCGAGTGGCGATCTGCAGTCGTATTTCATCCAGTTTGTAACGGATTGAACGGGCGTTGGAGAGGAATATGATCGGGAGTGGTGGTTTAAACGGACTAGTCTTTAGCCGTGCCCACAGCCTCCCCGCCTGCCTCTCTTCTGCCTCCGCTCGCAACGTCCCCCCCTTGCGGCTTGCTGTTGCGGGTAGCCCCGGGGGTTGCTTAACGATCTCCGGGGGGATGAGATACTCGGATGTTAGTTGAAGATCTCCACGGCTTAGTTGTAGTAGATCATCTCTGTTGTATTGAAGTAACCCCAGACTGTGTGAAATAATACACAGTACCACCAAAAGTGCAAAAGTGTAGGAGCTCCGGGCCGCTGCGTCTGTGCGCGCCGCCATCTTGCCTCCCCTTTTCCTCATCCACCTGCTGGCCTCCACCACTTGCTAATGTTACTGAATCTGTGGAAGCTCCGCGATAGCCACCACATGAAGTAAGTAACGAATAACGAGACTATCTAAATCCCAGTAACGAGTAACGCGTTCCTGGTTTTGGCATAATAACTAGTTACCGTGCTCGTTACCACAATAATAACGTAGTTACTGTAACGCGTTACTTAATAACGCGTTAGTCCCAACACTGCTCCTCAGTAAGGAAAATTGCTATTGGATGTCCTAAAAGTCACTGGAAGTTGCTAAATGATGTCATAGCCTAATTTGGGTAAATGGTCATTCTAATGTAATTGTAACGTACGTTGTAGGAGAGAAAATTAACATTGTGGAAGAGACATAATATGATTAAAAAGACGTCCTGGAATGAATTTAAATAAATAAATCATAGTTCTGTCTGTAACTATTACACTCTCACCACATTTGTAAACAATTCTCTCAACAAATGTTTTTTTCGTTGTTCTTTGTTATCCAGCTGAGACTTTGCGTATAAATGTGTCATAAACAGGATAAAGCAATGTAATTAAACCTCAGACTGAGTTCAAAATCATCACCTGTCCCAGATACCACATCAGCACCAGAACCATGATGTGTTTACTCACATTCAAAAAGGCTAACATGCTAACACAGAAGCAGCAGGTATGCCACCTGTGGTATTTGAGGTCATGTGATCTGAGTGTTTGAACCACGCATTGGAGCAGCATTTCCAAACATCTGCACTTCAGAAGCTTCAAAGTGTGGAAACATCACTGTGGAGCGTCTCATCCCTATCTAAGAGATTTTCTTGCCTCTGCAAAGCTAAGTTTGCAAACAGCACCATAGTTTGTCAATCCCAACCAATCAGAGCGCTCTTTAAGTCACGTCACATGACTCGTGTGTTTTCCTCTTTGATTAGCACCCAAAGAACTAAAGAAAGGCTAAAAGGACGTTCAGCCAATCAAATCCCTCCAAGGAACAGGAAGTCTAGAGAGGAAATGGAGCAGAGAAGGAGAATCGCCAGTTTAAATGTCTTAGTTTTAAACTGGTGACCCTCTAAAGAGGCTTTTACTGACTCTTTCTGGGGGGTTTTTTTACAGCTTTTTTCACCAGGTGACCCTGAACCACCCCTTAGTTATGCTGCTATAGGCTCAGGCTGTTGGTGGACTTCCCATGATGCTCTGCTTTCTTCTCCACTCCCCTCTTTTTACTCCTCATGCTTTTATATGTCATTACTGAATGCCCTTAAATTTTGTCTACTCTCTCCTTAGTTTGTGTTTTTTTTCTTGTCTCTCTGAGCTCATCTCTTCTCTTTCCCCTCACCCTGCAACCAGTCATGGTAGATGCTCCTCCTGGAGCCTGTTTTCACTGGGAGGATCTTTGTGTCAAAGGGAGTTCTTCTTCCCACCATCAAGTGCCGCTCAAAGTGAATTGTCTGATGTTTGAGGCTTTCTCTCTAATATTGGAGGCTGTTACCTTACACTGTTAAACAGCTTGAGATGACTGTTGTTGTCTGTGGGTATTGTCACTTATAAATAAAGTTACATTGAATGGATGTAAATGGATAGATGTTATTGTGACAAAGAGAAAACAATTGTTGACAGATAGATTGTTGTTTTGTGTGTCTGCAGTCTGTCAGGCTGTCTGATCACAGAGGAAGGCTCTACTTCTCTGGCCTCAGCTCTGAGCTCCAACCCCTCCCATCTGAGAGAGCTGGACCTGAGCTACAATCATCCAGGTCTCTCAGGAATGAAGTTGCTGTCGGCTGGACTGAAGGATCCAGGCTGGAGACTGGACACTCTCAGGTATGAAGAATGTCTGATAGAGGAGAAAGAGCTGGAAAAATTTCCTGTGTCTTTCACTCACTTCCTGTTTGTTTCCTGCAGATGACACATGAACAATCACACATGCAGGAATATTTTCAGGGACAGACACACTAGTCTAGCTGGATAGTACGTGGATATTTATGTAGGGGTCTCCAAGGAGTCTGTTTGCAGGAACATCTAGGTCACAGGTGTGCCTGAGATAGATGCCAGTGTGCCTAATAAAGTGTCAGCTAACATTTGGAAATGGAAGCTTAAATAATGACAAACTCTACATTCACAGCTGAATTCACAATAAATTTGTTCTCAAGTGCAGATTTCTGTTATTGCTTTCAAACAACAGAATGAGAATGAAATATTGATTCTAACAGGGCTCATGAACAGCATTAGCTTTGCAGCATTAGCTTATCAGTTTCCATCATGGTCACATAAATCCTTAGCAGAGCAACGTGGCCTACTTAGCAATAGCTGCTCAAGTTGTATAAAGCAAGGGAAAACGGTATTAGCATTAGCTGCTAATGGCAGCTTACTTAGCACAAACTCTTCACATCTTTATAATGCAAGGGAAAGGAGTCACTCATGGAAGCCTATTTAGCATTAACGTCTCACATCATTATAACACTATAGAGAAGGGTATTAGCGTTTGCTAATAATGCTTATTCACCTCAAATTAGCTACTTGGCTGCTAATGGTGGCCTACTTAACATTAACTCCTGTTAAGATTCAATATTGAGGAAGGGTACAAGAGGTGATCGAAGAATAACCACACCGATCCGGCCGGGTGAAGTCAAACGATGATTTTAATGAATACACGCGTGGGAAGACAACTCTGTACGCAGACAGGAAGTAGTCTTCGACTTAATCAAAGCATGAACAGATATTTTATAGCATCAGGGTTTGTTTACTGACGCCCCTTCATACGTCACAGACACATTTTATACATAGATCAGATCAACATCATCATGACTTTTCACCCAGAAAATCATCTTCTATTTTCATGGCTTGGTACTTTCCGTTCTTATCTTAAAATGAATTGTTCCTCTTTCTTGCCGAGACAACAAGAAACGGTTCCTCTTTTACCGAGACACTTTTGCAGTTACAGCCAAACATAACTAACCTCTCCTCTAAATAAATCTAATTTAAAGTGTGTGTGTGTGTGTGTGTGTTGACCTCACATGCTCTTTCTCAATTCACCTGTTGCACTTCTGACCTTTTACCAGACCAGAAGCTCACTGAGACTATGTGTATGTCTTCTACTAAATAAATGTTTTAATCAAGAACCTCTACTTAAACCTTAATATAAAATGACCTGATATAAGTGTTTTGTAAGCATGTATTGCAATTCCTTCTATGGCTCCAAGTCACTTGCACAATAGATTGTCCGAACATCGCGCCGAACAAAGCTTCCGACCCCCAATTAATTGACCGAGCTCCAACTCTTTAATAAGCACAGATATGCATTGTGTATAAAATAGTCATAGCTGCTTAAGGCCTTCTTAAAGCTATCTATTACATTGTTAAAGCCTCGTCTTAGCCTGCGGCTCAAAATAACTTCCTGCTTCTTTCTGCATACAACTTCCTGTCAGCCTGCAACTCAGTCTTTCTGAAAGAGACACTGTTTAAACCTTGGAATGCAATATCCATGCTGCAGATTATATTATTAATGCAATGGTAATGATGACAATTATTTAACTATAGCAGTAAAATAATTTCCCTCCTCGACACTCCCCCTTTTGACCTCTGGAACACCAGAGGTCACAATACATTGTGTCCTCACGCAGACCCTTCTCTGGTGGTCTCGAACCTCGAGATCTCCAGGATCCTCGCCCCTCCTGTGGTCGCCGAGATCTTCTGCAAAGGAAACAAAACACCTTTCCTGCATCTCCCTAACTTATCCTATCTGGGACTCTTTAATCAAAAGCCTGATCCTAATTATCTTCTTAACTTATTGACTTGTATTTATGTATACTCTTCAACGTTACTCATCCCTTTAGAACTCTTTAAGCCCTGCTTTCACGTCCGGTTGCTCGCTCTATTTTCCCTTATCTGATCATCAACATCCTGTGCACAAGTTGTCGCTGCTGCAAGTTAATCTACTCCAAAAGAAAACAACCACTTTAATCAATTAAGTTCAAGCATATAAGCAATTACTCCTGTATACATTTCATCATAGCTAAATGCTGCCTTGAAACAACTCCTATGTGTTAACTTCATTTTAACCTCACATTTCCTATGTTATAACCCATTTTGGTATAGCCTTTTTATTTCATTTTGCTCCTTTTAATGTAACAATACCTCCTAATTCTAGTTTATCAGACTTAACCAAGATATATGCTTTCCTTCCTCTTTGGTCCTTCTTTAAGTTCAGTTAAAAGCTAAATGAATTTAAGGCCTTTTGCCTGGAATCAATACTGTCATGTGTGTTTCTTAACTCTGTGTCTGTAAGCGTGTGCAATCCTTCATGAACTCATATTATCCTCACAGTAGATTGGCTAATCATAGCGCTAGCCAAAGGCTCGTGACCCTCCAGAGACAAATTTGAGCCACAACTCCTTTAAAAGCACAAAATGCAATATGTATAAAAATCATTTCTATTTATAAGCTCCCCCTTTTATCCCAAAAATACCTCCTATGTAATATCTGTATGTGTAAGCCTACATTATAACCACTTCTTCTAAAGATCAAAAATCAAAGCTGTTCTACCCCTTCAACCCTCACTAATTTTCCCTCTAAGAATTATTCACAGCTTTGAAAAACCGGCATTGTATCTTCTAAACAGGATTCAGTTCTGTCATGGTCCTGGGCCATGTTGGCCCAGTATTCTTGGTTCCTTGTATTTTCGCTCCTTATTTAGGCCAGGTTTTCTGAGGTGTCCTGTTGTGGTGTTCCCTAAGTGTTTTTTCCCTTTGTGACTCTTACCCCCTTGTGCCCCTCTGTGTATTTATGAGCTCTCGTCTCTCTTTGTGTTTATTCCATGTTTTCCCCAGCCTGTTATGTCTGTGTTCTCCTCGTGCTCTGGGTGTATTTAAGTTGTGTCTTCTGTTATGGTAGTTGCTGGTTTGTCTGTGTTGTTTCCCCTCGGTCTCCCTGCATCCTCGTTTCTGGTTTGTGTTATTAGCTTACCCAGTTTAGGTTGTTTTTCCACCAGTGCTGTTTTGTGCCCACCGTTGTAAATAAATATTCACCTGCACCAGAGCTGCCGCCTTTTGGGTCCTCGCAAACCGTGACAAGTTCACTTTTAATCCTTTAACCTTAACTTAAAAATAACAGTTTCAGTTTTACCATATCCAAATGATCAAAAACCCAAAAGGTCCTAAAATGATCCTAAATTATTAAACAATTAAATTATTAAACCCTAAACCCCCCTTTATCTTGATACATTTCATGTGTCAAGATACTATACAAGACTTAAAACTGCTCAGTTTTCCCCACTCATGATCCAATCTATGTCATAAAAATAAACTTAAAACAGAACAGTTATCAGTCATGTGTTTCTACAATTAATGGTAACTGAGTTACATCAAAAAATATTTCCCCTTTAGCATTTGGCATTCTCCCAACAATATACTATAATCTCATAATCTAACCCCACCTAATAAAACAAAACAGAAATTTTCTCTGGTAAAAACAAATTGTTTATCCACATTTATTCATCCTCACCTTCATCCAGTCACACATTCACTCACACGCAGTCACACCATGTATTTGCTGATAGTGGAGCCTCCCGCACGATCAGATACTCCACCCTCAGCAAAATGAGCTCCGTCATTTTTTATTTTCCATAGGAAAATATTTCTTTATGCTTTTGGACTGGATTGACTCGCATAAAATCCTTTTTACAGGGACTTACGACCTGAATTGTCCCCAGGTAGCTCTCCTCAGCCAATTGTAATCTGGAAAGCCGCCTTATATTTGCTCTTCCCGAGAATTTTCAGCGCTGCTATTCACTGTTGCAGGCCTGCTTAAAACAAAAATGGAAACAATAGAGCTGATTGTTAGCTCATAAACACAAAACAAAATCACCTGACAGGTTTTCTTTAAGTGCACTGTTACAAAATAATGGGCCCAATTTTTTAGACATGTCCATGTTTCCTAAAACTCCCTCTATTTAAAACAAAAACACCAACAACCTACCTGACAGAATCAACCCATCACCACAACAACCTTAAACACACAAATCTTGCCACCACATAATTTCACCTCCTCAATACACCAAAAGTCTCATTAAAACCACTCAATTAGCACACAAAAATCACCCCCTTATACTCTTAAATTCAGCATAAGACCCCTTACGACATCATATAATCACTAAACTATAAATTCCCTACCCCAATCTGCACTTCTCGTCTCTGCTATGCTTCCTCTTCCTGAAAGTCACAGTCACACACATACTCCAGCTAATTTGCATACTGAGTCATCTCTCAAGAAGCTGTAACAACAGAAACATATGTTTAAACATTCCTAACTCATTAAATCATTTTATTTCTTCCAACAGTGATCACTAGTGTTGATCACTCAGTACGAGAGCACTCCTAAGTCACTCTTTTTTAAAACTACTTTAATCCCTTTTTCGTTTTCATAACTCCCTTTGTCATATGGCTTATTCTATTCCTCAATTACAAACTCAAATGTATTTTATTAAACATTCACACCCTTGTATCATTCATACAAAATAGCAAGCTGTTCTTCATTGCCTATGTTTGTGTTCTTAGCCAGGTTTAATCAGTGTCTATGCATTAAACTCCACGAGCTTGTCTTGTCTTTATAAGTTTAATGCATTTCCTGTTTGTGTGTGTGAATTTGCATATGGTGCTTTTACAGTGTGTCAGACTCCTTCATAATTTTGCCTTTAAACAGTCAATTTTCTCCTCCCCAAATTTACTAACCCAAATTCTGATTTCCTACCTTAAATAGCAGCATTCCTTGTCCTCAGCCAGAAGGTAGGGCTCCACTTGCCACTTTCCACCTCCACCCTAGCCCAGCGGCCTTACCCGTCAGGACCCGTCTTCTTACTGAAGCCGAGAGTAATCGTGACTGTGCCTGCCTTAGGTTGTCCCAGGGTTTCGAGGTGGGATCTTACCCGTCATGGGCTATCCAGCCTTCCATACTCGCCTGATACGGGGCCCAAGTGGGCAGGGGAGGGAACACACTGGCTCTGGGAATTAAAGGAATGTAAGCTGCTTCCTTCATTGCATCTTATGTTAAACTATCTTACTTCTGACTCCTTCCTAGAATAATTTCTCATATGGCACTTTGTGTATGTGTGTTTTCTATTCATTAATGTAATTGTCAGTTATTTTCTCTCCCGGTCAGGGAACCACATTATTTTCTCTCTTCATTTTACCTTCTTTTGTTTGTTTGTGACGTTCTACTTTAGCTCTACTAAACCTTGATGTAAAAACAATACTCCCTTATTTCACGCACACACTCTGCCTTTTGCCTACACACACACTTCTCTCTTAGACTTCCTCTGTTCACACATCACCTTATATGGGCATGCAAACTTCCTGTCACCCACACCATTTCCTGTTACACACACACCGCACGCAGCTGCTCAGAGCAGCTCAAACTGCTTTGCTGTTTCTCCAGGCTGATCAAACTTATTTTGTATTTACAATCTACAAACCCTCTGTAACTCTACTAACTTTTGACCTAAAATGTAGCATCATTCACACAATGATTTCATAATCCTCTCACACACACCTTTTAAATAAACTAAACTCTTATAACATCACTCATGCCTCTCTCAAATTAAAAACACTTTCCTAAGAGTCTTTTAGACATGCTTGTCATAATCAAAAAAGCAAGTAAAAAACAAACAAACAAAAAATTGAAACCGCCATTAATTCTCACCGCACACACAAGAAATTGAAAAATAAAACCCACCAGCAGCTAATGCTGGAGAAAAGTTACTACTGAAAGTGATGTGTTAGTCTTAAGTATATACAGTGCACTCAATATATTTATATATCTACATCCAAACTCAGTCAATTACTATACATCCACTACGGCAACTCAAAACTTTATTTATAGTCCTCTAATAAACATAAATGGCATTTGAAACACACACTCAACAATGTTTGCAGCAGTATTTGTAAAACCAACTGTGGCTTAAACAGTTCACTGCTTACTCATTTGCATTTTCACTCACACACACCGTCTAAAAATAGCAGCAGCATTGCCTCAGACTCCTTTCACACAGAGATCTCTTATTACAAAGACGTCTTATATTTACAACTACTGTCAGATCTGTCAGCTTTAGCGCCTAACCAATTTAGACAAATTTAAAATAACCGCCCACCAATTAACCAGTATCAAGACTTTAACTGTTTCTGGCCTCATTTCTAAAATCCCTAACTCAATTTAAAAGCGTCAACCAACCCAAACTTTGCCTGAAGCTCTATTTTTGGCATTTCACAGCCAAGGCTTACCCCGAAGTGTTAAGTTAAAGTTACACGCCCGAAGACCAACTTCTCCTGTCCAAAAAAGCGCAGGTACCGTTGCAAACGGTAAGGAGACTCTAACTCCTAGCTTAATTCCGGGATGCCCTGTACCCCACAGCTAAACCACACTGAACTAACCCTCTTCGCCGAGAGGTCAATGTCGCGCGTCCACGACAAGGAGGGAGCGTAACCTCCGGGCTCTGCGCTTCCTAGCAGACTCGAACTGCCGTTCTAGAATAATTTATAATACTTTGAAACAACAATCAACACCCGAAACAAGTGTATAACTGAAGCAGGTGCAACCTAGTGGTCAAATGGAGACTCCAACTCACAAAATGACCGCTCAGGTCCACTCTTATGACCAAATTTGGACTCTAACCAACACAATAACCAATTCCCTACCAAACTACTTGAGACTCTAACTCAATTCCTTTGGGACTTCAACCCAGTATTTAAACTTTTCTTATCAGACTCTTAACTACTTTCATTTCTTCTTAGCAGAACTCTAACTGCTTCAACTCATGAGATTTTCATCAAAATCAAAACAGACATCCACCAGTAACTTCAGTGAGTAGACTTAAATTTTATCATGTCCAATTTGGCACACTTTGGAAATAATTCAACAGGTAGTGCCTTACCTTTTGGATAAGCCGGCTTATGCCCACTCACTTAGACCACTGGAATTCATGTCTGCCCGTCAGACCACCCAAGACCCCGGATTTCTCCGTCCAAACCTCCAACTCTCCCTCCTCAATAACCGGACGAAGCCCCCAAATGTTAAGATTCAATATTGAGGAAGGGTACAAGAGGTGATCGAAGAATAACCACACCGATCCGGCCGGGTGAAGTCAAACGATGATTTTAATGAATACACGCGTGGGAAGACAACTCTGTACGCAGACAGGAAGTAGTCTTCGACTTAATCAAAGCATGAACAGATATTTTATAGCATCAGGGTTTGTTTACTGACGCCCCTTCATACGTCACAGACACATTTTATACATAGATCAGATCAACATCATCATGACTTTTCACCCAGAAAATCATCTTCTATTTTCATGGCTTGGTACTTTCCGTTCTTATCTTAAAATGAATTGTTCCTCTTTCTTGCCGAGACAACAAGAAACGGTTCCTCTTTTACCGAGACACTTTTGCAGTTACAGCCAAACATAACTAACCTCTCCTCTAAATAAATCTAATTTAAAGTGTGTGTGTGTGTGTGTGTGTTGACCTCACATGCTCTTTCTCAATTCACCTGTTGCACTTCTGACCTTTTACCAGACCAGAAGCTCACTGAGACTATGTGTATGTCTTCTACTAAATAAATGTTTTAATCAAGAACCTCTACTTAAACCTTAATATAAAATGACCTGATATAAGTGTTTTGTAAGCATGTATTGCAATTCCTTCTATGGCTCCAAGTCACTTGCACAATAGATTGTCCGAACATCGCGCCGAACAAAGCTTCCGACCCCCAATTAATTGACCGAGCTCCAACTCTTTAATAAGCACAGATATGCATTGTGTATAAAATAGTCATAGCTGCTTAAGGCCTTCTTAAAGCTATCTATTACATTGTTAAAGCCTCGTCTTAGCCTGCGGCTCAAAATAACTTCCTGCTTCTTTCTGCATACAACTTCCTGTCAGCCTGCAACTCAGTCTTTCTGAAAGAGACACTGTTTAAACCTTGGAATGCAATATCCATGCTGCAGATTATATTATTAATGCAATGGTAATGATGACAATTATTTAACTATAGCAGTAAAATAATTTCCCTCCTCGACACTCCTCACTAATATAATGCTAATTTACATCAAATCAGCATTAGCTTCTCATATTGTTATAAGTAAAGAGTAAACGATATTAGCATTAGCTAATAACAGTAGCCTTCTTAGCATTAGCTTCTCACATTGTTATAAAGTAAAGTGAAAGAGTCTTAACATTAGCTACTCACATTGTTATAAAGCAAGAAAATATGATATTAGCATTAGATGCCAATTCCTATTTACCTAAAATTAGCATTAGCGACAAGAGAAAAATGGTATTAGCGTTAGCTACTAATGCTTATTCACCTCAAATTAGCTTTAGCTGCTAATGGTAGCCTACTTAGCATTAACTTCTCACTAATATAATGCTAATTCACATCAAATTAGCAATAGTTATTAAGGGTAACACACATCACATTGTTAAAATTGAAGGAAAAATACTATAACCTTTAGCAAATCATATTGTTAAAATGTAAGAAAAACACCTTGTTAGCATTAGTGGATAAATTAGCATTAGCTAACAACGGCAACCTACTTAGCGCAAGCTGCTTAGATTGTTAGAAATCAAGAGAGTATGGTATTAGCATTAGTTGCCAATGCTTATTCACCTATAATTAGCATTAGCCACTAATAGGGATGGGTATTGATAAGATTTTAACGATTCCGATTCCATTTTCGATTCTGTTTAACGATTCGATTCTTTATCGATTCTCTTATCGATTCTTTTTTTCTTTTTTTTTTTTAAAAAGGAGAACACTAAGGTCGATTAGCTTAGAACTTTGTTTTATATCTTCTCTTTGAACAAGGTAGAAATTTAGGAGTAACATGGCCTTACAAACCCAACAGTGAGATCTTAAGAGATCCAGCCTACGGCTCTTCAATGGGGTGTCACAGGGTCCCCAGGAAAAAAAATTGTAAATGTAAAATAATAAAATAAATATTCTTCTGTAGCAATAACAAAGTATAACATAAATTGTTCTGTGGCAATTACACAAGAATATCCAGTAATGTCCCTGCCTACAATTAAACACATTCACTTACCAAAAATCGGTGGCATCTGCTGTGGCAAATGGGTGCAAGCCTTTGACCACAAACTTAGACACTGCTCGGTGACATTCGTCTATCCTGGCCTGAAAGGAGACGCTACCGGTAGACTGCAGCGAGAACTGCCAGCGAGCGCCAGCCAGACTCTGTCTGTCTCTCTCATGGTCACCTACATGTACAGTAATGGCAGGTCTTGTAATAAGGCAGATTGCGCTAACATAATATGCACTGTTAGTTGATTATTTACCTGCCGCATTAACGGGAGAGGATGTGCAAACGTTACTGCTGCTGCTGGGTTGAGATTCACAAGTCCGGAGCGGAATTAAAAACACGACATTCATTTAAGGTTATCGTGTTTTTGTGAGCAAATGCTTTTGCATATTCGTAGTGTTTCCTCCCTTAAATGAAATATCTACTTTGCAAGTTGCCCTGTTGTCATCGGTTCTCATAAAGTATAATCAAACTTTTGAGCGTTTGAGCCGCTTAGGCGCTGTGTTTCCTGCCAGGTAAATGACGCTCCGCAACGTGGTGACGTCATTCGGGGCGACTGGAATCGATAAGGGAATCGTTTGCAAAAATGGCAAACGATTCCAAGGAATTGAAACAGTGGGAACCGGTTCTCAACAAGAACCGGTTTTCGATACCCATCCCTAGCCACTAATGGTAGCCTATTTAGCATGAACTTAATTAATGCTAAATAGGCTTAACTGAAATGAAAGTAGTGTTAGCATTAGCTGCTGATATTGTTATAAAGCAACAAAATATGGTATTAGCAGTAGCTGCCAATTCCCATTCACCTAAAATTAGCATTAGCCCCTAATGGATAATATTAGCATATTAGCATAATTATTCACCCCTAATTAGAATTAGCCACTAATGGCAGCATACTTAGCATTAACTCCTTACATCGTTATAATGCAAATGATGCTAGCTCGCATTAAATTAGCATTAGCTAATAACAGCAGTCTATTTAGCAGTAGCTGCTCACATTGTTATAAAGCAAAGGAAAACTATATGAGCATTAGGTTCTAATGCGTATTTGACTACTTAGCATTAGCAGCTCAGATTGTTGTAATGCTGGGGAAAAGAGTGTTAGCATATTGTCAGTTATGCTTAGAAATATTTACTCATATATGCTTAGAGTTTTATAATCGATTGCATAATGATAGAGGTTTGATCCTTCCAGAGTGCTCTGGCATGCACACACAACTTGGGGTCATGAGAGAGGTTGTACCTTCTACTCATTTATGGTGTAGGACAGCCAACCCCAACCCCCGGGCCTCGGACCGGTCCGTGAGTCGTTTGGTACTGGGCCGCGAGAGTTGAGGCTCAGGTGTGAAATGTATAGTTTTCAGGGTTTTTATCGGTTTTCAGCGTTATTTTGTTATCGTTTTTATCGTTAACTCGGTTTTCCTTGGTCTTTTCACGTGTGTTATGAATAAATTTTCTTTTTTTTGGTTCCGGTACTAGTTTTATTTTCTTGTATTTATCCGCGACACCTTAAAGGCCGGTCCATGAAAATATTGTCGGGCATAAACATAAATGGCGCAAAAAACAGTTGGGGACCGCTGGTGTAGGAGAACACCTACTCTGTATCTGGTTAAGTATAAGAGCCCTTTGTTAGGGGGACCGCTGGACTCATAGCACCAGCTTTGGGGTCACAGGGTCACATCTGGAACACACACACACACACACACACACACACACACACACACTATGCACAGACTGGTACTCTTTGTTCATACCTGTGTAAGACGTCATAATGAACTTGTGCATATTCATGTAAGCTCAATAAAGAGCAGTGTTACGAGGGAGCAGACGAGAGCGACTGAGGTCAAGTGAAGGAACGGCGCTGTCACAGTTCTCTCCCTCATCAATAGTCTGGTTCCAGCGGTGGGTCTGTGCTAGACGACCCATCACCAGCTTTTTCCACTGGTTACCAGTACGTGGTAGAATCCACTTCCAGATCTGGTTGTCTTTAAATCTGTGAATGGATTGGCTCCATCTTATCTCTCTTTAACAAAATAATCCAAGTGGAGCCCTCAGGTCTGCAGATAAGCAGCTTCTGACCAGAACTAGACGTAAAAACAGAGGTGAGCTTTATCGATGGCTGCAGCCAAACTCTGGAACAGTCGCCCTTCACATCAGGTCGTCACCAACACTGGACATTTTTAAAAGCCGGTTGGAAACACATTTGTACTCTGTAGCTTTCAATCCTGACCAGTCTTTATAGTCATTACTGTGTATGTTTCCTATTTTCTCTCTACTCTGTGCAGCACTTTGGCTCAAGCTGTTTTTAAATGTGCTGATAAATAAATGTAGATTTCTTTGAATAAAACAGTGGAGCCGAGCTTTGAGCTCAGTGTGTAACAGTGTGTGTGTGAGAGCCATGTAATGTCCATGTGTGCATGCTGACTGTGCTGCTCTGACCCCCCTCCTCCTTTCAGGGTGGAGCCTGCTGGAGTCCGATGGTTGAGACCAGGTCTGAGGAAGTGTAAGTGTGTTTTTAATGGGATTCATGAAAACAAAGCAGCACACATTCAACCATCTTCATCATGTCAGGAGTCATCATCAAAGTGTCAATCAATGAACAGATGATGGATCAATAACTGCAGCTGGATTGTGTTTGTTCTCTCCATCAGATTCCTGTCAACTCACAATCAACACAAACACAGTGAACACAAACCTCCAACTGTCTGACAACAACAGGAAGGTGACACATGTGGAGGAGGTTCAGTCATATCCTGATCATCCAGACAGATTTGATGTTCTTCCTCAGCTGCTGTGTAGAAATGGTCTGACTGGTCGCTGTTACTGGGAGGTCGAGTGGAGAGGAAAAGTTTCTATATCAGTGAGTTACAGAAGCATCAGAAGGAAAGGAGACAGTGATGACTGTGAGTTTGGATTCAACGATCAGTCCTGGAGTCTGTGGTGCTCTGATGATGTTCCTCGGTCTGTCTGTCACAATAACAGACAAACATCCATCTCCTCCTCCTCCTCCTCCTCCTCCTCTGTCTCTAACAGAGCAGCAGTGTATGTGGACTGTCCTGCTGGCACTCTGTCCTTCTACAGAGTCTCCTCTGACACTCTGATCCACCTCCACACCTTCAACACCACATTCACTCAAACTCTTTATCCTGGGTTTGGAGTCTGGCATCCTGGTTCTTCAGT
This sequence comes from Copadichromis virginalis, assembly GCF_057382275.1. Taxonomy (NCBI): domain Eukaryota; kingdom Metazoa; phylum Chordata; class Actinopteri; order Cichliformes; family Cichlidae; genus Copadichromis; species Copadichromis virginalis. The sequence goes on from NW_028188589.1 coordinate 10,409,772, forward strand.
GTCCCTGTGCTGAGTGGAGTGTAAAGAGTGTCTCCTGTTACAGAAACACTCTGACTGTTGAACAGATAGTTCAGTCTGTACATGTCTGTCTCTTTCACTCACAAACACGTTTTCAGATTCATGGATTCAATCAGTTGATGTTTGAAACTCTTCTAAATGATTCCTTGTAAACTTCTTCCTCTTCAGCCATTTAAAGATGGAGGCTCCCATTATACCAGGATCCACATGTTGGTTAGTTGTTTGATTGCCAGCCGAGCCTCCTGTGAGAAAATGCCAGAGGCTGCCAGTGATGTAGCTGACTGTCTAGGATCAATGTCAGTTTCACTGAATTGTAACTTCAGTAGCTGTTTGCTCCAATACGGTCACATGTGTTAGCATTCTTTAGCTACAGTGGTCCTGAAGCAGCTTCAGACCTCACTGATCACATGACTCTGGTCACCTGGACTCAGTGTTTCTGAAGCAGTGTGCTGGGTTTTTAAAAATACGTGGCTGCTGCCTGATGTTGGGTTTGGGTCAGCAGGTCATGTGATCAGGTTTGTTCTGCTGGACGATGGTTCAGTGTCAGGTTTGTTTGCATTCATCAATAAATATCTAAATAAATCAAAGACTCCATGTTTGTTCTTTCATCATGTGACCTCTGCTCATCCATCTCTGTGTGTATCAGGATACATTTGGTTCATAATACACAGAAAAATCAGAGTTATTACCTGTAATAAATGTGAAAGATTCCTGCAGTGATAACCAGGCAGGACTGAAACACATCCAAGCTGTCACCACGGTAACAGCACCGCCCATCCACAGGTGAGGGGAGGAGCAAAAAGAGGGACTTTGACCATTTTATACTAAAAACACTCAACTAATGTTTCTAATATGAAACAAATAAGCCCACATTAATGTGAGCGTTTATTAAATAATAATAATCATGATTTCCTCCTGATCTCATTTCCACAGCAGAGAAAACTGTGGTGTATATTGAGGTGGAGGGTGTGGTCTGTGGCTCAGGTGTAGAGTGAGGGTGGGGTGCACCACAGCAGCATGCTGGGACTGCTGAGGGTGGAGGAGGGAGTGATGATGAATTCAGAGCTGCAGCACAGAGACCAGTGAACACACAGTCTGTTCATCTTTGCATAGATACAATATACAGCACAATATTGAATGACAGACACGCTGTGGGAGCTTCCACAGATACACTGACGTCAGCATCCAGAGTCCTCCTGCTGCTCCCCCCTCAGAGCCCCGTGATCAGCACCAACACATTCAGTTAGATGACAGAGTCCAGCTGCAGCTAGAATCAGCTCCCCTCTGTGAACAACAGCACAGCATCAGTGTTTCACACTCAGTGAAAGGAGGAAACAGCAGAAGAACACCATGTGTGCTACGTTTCCCAGGACACACTACAAACTGCACAAATACAGAGCAGCACGTGGAAGGACCTGGAGCTGCATTTACAGAGCTGCAGACAGCGTGATGTCCTGTATGGACAGGTGGAAGGAACCAAGTCCTCAGCTGGAACACTCGTGTTTGTCCACAGACAGGAAACACAGCAGGAAACTTCCTCACAGAAGTGCAGCTCATGGATAACACACTTCCTGTCAGTCAGAATGAGGCTGCAGCCAAACACAGAAAGGTGTTTTTGTCCAGATGAGCCCAGAGAAGAAACACGAGTGTTCACAGACATCAGAAGCTCAGAGAGGTGAAACATGAGGTTGGAGTCCTCGTCAGCATCCAGAAGAGCTGCTGTGAAACCCTGAGTACTCATGACAGACTCTGATGGCACAAACACATCATGATTCAAACAGAAAGACAAACATGGAGCTCCTGATCCTCCTGCATGAGAACAAGCTGACATGAGCGCTGTGTCTGAGAGTGTCTCCCTGTCACAGTGACAATAACACAGCTGCTGCTCACAGTCATTAAACTGACCTGAGGTCAGCTGTGCTCCTTACATATGAACCATGTGACCTCACATCAGTGCTGTGGATGACTGTAGTCATAGAAGAGTAGAGCTGTAGCAGGTGGTGTGAGGAGGAGGTGGTGTATTGTAGTTAACGCAGTACTGAAACACTCCAGCAGAGGGCGCTGTTAAGTCCTTATTGTAACACAGTTACTGTGTGCAGTTAGACTTCATACATAATCTGCACTTATTTCCATCAGACATGCTGTCAGTAAATGATTGGTTTCTATACATTTCTGTTGGATTATGTGTCCACAGGTGTTTGTACTTTGTGCCTTAATAAAATGACGGTAAAAGGCCCCGCCCATATCCTATCCATGTCTTATCATGCAATGACTCTGTGAATGGACTGGAGAGGGGTTGTGGTAGAGTCCTCCGTCAGGAATGAGATGTATGTGTCGACTTTTTATTCTCCCTTAAAAGTATTATGCCATAAATGCTGCACAGGGCAGCTCTGCTAACAGGTTATGGGCCCAGACAGCAGTAAAGAGGAGGTCCTGTAACTGCCAAAGGAAGGGCAGCGTTTCCTGAAACCGCAAGATACCGGCAGGTGTTAAAAGTTTGGCACGATTGAGTGAGTAAGCGATTTTGAGCATCATGAGCAGACGCACGGCAGAGTCGGGTAGTCGATATTCCTGTTTGCAGTTTGATGGAGATGAAAGGAAATATGAGATATGGGAAACAAAGTTCCTTGGTCATCTCAGACTACAAGGTTTGAAAGATGTCATCTTGAAGGCTGAGGGTGATGGAGAAGCCGAAGGTGAAGATGATGACAAAAATGCAGAAGCATATGCAGAGTTGATACACTTTCTAGATGACAAAAGTTTATCGTTAGTTATGAGAGATGCAGTTGATGACGGACGGAAAGCCCTAAGAATTTTGAGAGGTCATTATGCAGGAGTGGGCAAGCCACGGATTATAAGTCTGTACACCGAACTTACTTCTCTCACAAATGAAAGGAATGAAAGTGTGACGGACTATATTATCCGAGCAGAAGCAATTATCACAGCGTTAAAAAATGCGGGTGAGTCATTAACTGATGGACTTCTGATCGCAATGATAATGAAAGGACTACCAGAGACATTTAAACCCCTGATTGTGCACGTTACACAGAGCGAAGCAAAAATCACATTTTCAGAGTTTAAAGTAAAACTCAGAAGTTATGAAGAAACCGAGAGAATGCGTGCGGCTGTAACTGATGACAACGTAATGAGGACAAAAGTGCAATTAGACCAGGATTCTACTTCATGGCGAGCAGATGACCGAAGATCAAAGAATAATGAGATTGTGTGTTTTAAATGTGGACTAAAGGGACACACTGCAAGAACGTGCCGATCCAGAGTATGGTGCAGTTTTTGCCGGAGTAGTACACAGAAAGATGCGACCTGTAGAAGGAAGCTGAGACGGGATGAAGCGAGAGGGGTTATGGAGAAGGACTACGCGTTCAAGACGGGCTCCGAACCCCAGAGGGTCCCGGACGGCGGCCGGGAGATGCTGAACAATCAGCTACTGGTGGATACGGGAGCGACGTCACATATCTTTACGAAGCTCGAGAGTTTTAAGACGTTTGATGATACATTTCGACCCGAGGCTCATTGTGTAGAGTTGGCTGATGGAAGGCGGAGCAGAGGAGCTGCAAAGCGGCGAGGAGATGCTGAGATAAGTATGATTGACAGTAAAGGACGCAGTCACAAGGTAACATTGAAACAAGCACTCTACATTCCATCGTTTCCACAGGACATTTTGTCAGTAAAAGCAGCTACTAGTAACGGAGCCACTGTGGTTTTCAAACACGGGGACAGTTTTCTTAAACATGTTGATGGAACAAAATTCCCTATATGTGAACATGAGAGACTGTTCTTTATAAATACTGTGCAAGAGTTTGAGGAGAAATGTAATGGATGTTTTGATATGCAAACGTGGCATGAAATCCTAGGGCACTGTAATTATGAGGATGTTCAAAATTTGCAAAATGTCGTCGATGGAATGGAAATTAAGGGTAAAATCAACAAAAATATGCAATGTGAAGCCTGTATACAAGGGAAGTTTACTCAAACTAGGAACCGAGAACCAGATGAAAAGGCCAGGACAGCATTAGAGTTGGTACATATGGATTTAGCTGGTCCGATTACGCCAAACTCTAAAGAAGGGTTTAAGTATGTTTTGTCGTTTGTTGATGATTATTCAGGTGCAACATTTGTATATAATCTGAAACACAAAAGTGATACAACTCAGGCAACTGAAAGATTTATTGCAGAGGTGGCATCGTATGGGAAAATCAAGTGCATTCGTTCTGATAATGGAACTGAATTTACAAGTAGACAGTTCAGAGATTTGTTAAGTAGACACGGCATTAGGCAGGAAACTTCGGCGCCATATTCGCCTCATCAAAATGGAACAGCAGAGAGGAACTGGCGTACACTTTTTGACATGGCGAGATGCATGTTAGTTGAGAGCGAATTGCCAAAGTCTTTATGGCCATATGCAGTACAAACCGCGGGAGTGATTCGGAACCGATGTTTTAACAAACGCACAGGTCAGACAGCGTATAAGATGTTAACTGGAAAAAGACCTGATCTTTCTAGAATGAAGAAATTCGGATCATTGTGCTATGCTTATAAACAAAATAGGGGAAAGCTGGATCCAAGATGCGACAAAGGTGTTTTCTTGGGATATGACAAAAATAGTCCAGCATATTTGATCTATTTCCCAAAAACCGGGAAAGTTGAAAAGCACAGATTGATAAAAATACTAAATCCCGTGACAATGGATCAACAAACACAGAGTGATCAGATGTGTGAAGATGAGGTTTATGAATCCAGAAAAGATGGTGGGTCCAAACAGACGAAGGATGAGGATGTTCAGGATGGTAGTGAAAGCAGTCAAACTGAGTCTGAGGTTAAAACTGATGATAAAGTAGATGCTGGAGCTACACGTTATCCATCCAGAATCAGAAAGAGACCTGATTATTTGAGTGATTATATCACGGATGTGAAAGAGTGTGAAAATGAACAGATGCAAACCAGTGTTGATTATTGCTACAGATTGTTGTGTGAAATACCCACATCATTTAGCGAAGCTATTGTGTCAAGCAAGTCAAAAGAATGGGAAAGAGCGATGAATGAAGAAATTCAATCCCTTAAGGAGAATGACACATTTACTTTAACCACCTTACCAGAGGGTAAGAAAGCAGTGGGGGGTAAATGGGTTTATGCCGTTAAAAAGAACTCTGACGGATCAGACAGATATAAAGCTCGATTTGTGGCTAAAGGTTTTAGTCAAACAAAAGGAGTTGATTATGAGGAGACTTTTTCACCGACTGCTAACTTATCGAGTGTGAGAGTTTTGATGCAGAAAGTGGTTCAGGATGATATGTTGGTTCACCAGATGGATGTAAAAACCGCCTATTTACATGCACCAATAAATGAAGAAATATATATACAACAACCAGAAGGTTTTGAGATAGAATCAAGTGAGACTAATAAACTGGTGTACAGACTAAAGAAATCACTTTATGGGCTGAAGCAATCGGGTCGTAACTGGAACCAAACCTTACATGACTATTTAAGCAGTTGTGGATTTAGACAAAATATTGCTGATCATTGTGTGTATTCAAAAGAGACTGAAAGTGAAAAGGTAATCATCATAGTGTGGGTGGATGATTTACTCATTGCAGCTAACAATGAAAATGTGCTTTCAGGTGTGAAAGAAATGCTCTCTTCTAAATTCCAAATGAAAGATCTGGGGAAACTTAACCATTTTCTAGGAATAGATTTTCTTCAAGAAAAAGAATGTGTCACAATGTCACAGAAAGTATATATTGAGAACATTTTAAAGAGATTTAACATGCAAAACTGTAAGCCACGGTTAACACCCTGTGAACAGAAATGGACTCATTCTGATAAATTCGAGACATTACCAGATGTGAGGAGATATCGTGAAGCGGTAGGATGTCTTATCTATCTGAGCCATTGTACGCGACCTGATTTAAGCTATGTTGTCAGCAAACTGTCACAACATTTCAATGCGCCAACTGTTGATGATTGGACAGCAGTGAAACATGTTTTGAGGTATCTAAAAGGTAGTCGAGGGAGAGAACTGTGTTTTAGGAAATGTTCAAGTGGAAAACTGGGTCTACAAGCATACAGTGATGCAGATTGGGCATCCGATGTTTCTGATAGACGCAGTATGACAGGTTATTGTGTAAGCCTAAATGAAAATGGTCCTTTGATATCAGGGCTGGCTGTAGCTCAGGTGGCAGAGCAGATCAGCCACTAATCAGAAGGTCGGTGGTTCGATCCCAGGCTGCACCCTGGCTGCATGCCAAATATCCTTGGGCAAGATACTAACCCCATGTTTGCCTACTGGTGGTGGTCAGAGGGCCCGGTGGCGCCAGTGTCCGGCAGCCTCGCCTCTGTCAGTGCGCCCCAGGGCAGCTGTGGCTACAATGTAGCTTGCTATCGCCAGTGTGTGAATGTGTGTGTGAATGGGTGAATGACTGAATGTAGTGTAAAGCGCTTTGGGGTCCTATGGACTAGAAAAGCGCTATACAAATGCAGGCCATTTACCATCATGGAAAACCAAAAAGCAGACAACTACAGCACTATCAACTTGTGAAGCCGAATACATGGCATTAGCAGCAACAATTCAGGAATGTATGTATTTGACTTATTTGATTCAAGATCTTGATGAGTTTGAGTATGAAATACCTATGATTTTGGAGGACAATCAGGGAACAATCGCTTTGTCAAAGAATCCAGTGAACGGACAAAGACGTAAACACATTGATGTGAAATATCATTTTATAAGGTCAGCTGTACATGAAAGAAAAGTGCTCATTGATTACTGTCCAACTGAGTCAATGGTAGCAGATATGATGACGAAACCAGTCTCAAAGTCTAAGTTAGACAAATTCTCTGGATTCGTGTTTGGAATATAAGATGGTTTTTTTGGAGGATTGTTTTTCCCCCCAACCTGTGTACAAGTGGGGGTGTTGGATTATGTGTCCACAGGTGTTTGTACTTTGTGCCTTAATAAAATGACGGTAAAAGGCCCCGCCCATATCCTATCCATGTCTTATCATGCAATGACTCTGTGAATGGACTGGAGAGGGGTTGTGGTAGAGTCCTCCGTCAGGAATGAGATGTATGTGTCGACTTTTTATTCTCCCTTAAAAGTATTATGCCATAAATGCTGCACAGGGCAGCTCTGCTAACAATTTCTAAACACAAAACCTCTTCACACTTCTAACATGCACATTTACACAACTAAATGGCAGTATTGATGAAAAGAAACACATTCAACAAATCCATTTAAACCTTAAAACAAACAAAAGGAAGCATCTCTATGGACAAACAAACCCCTCCACTTGGTTTGACCTGCTGATGTCATGTGTGACATCAGCAGGACTTTAAAATGAGGAAATGCCGGGCGGGCGTTTCCCCACACCTGACCCTCATGAAGACTGAAAAGACAAACAAAGTAAGAACAAATGACTTAATCTGTAACATAATAAAATGTAAAGAAACATGTAACTGAGTATTCAGCTTCATTTGCAGAATGTTTGATTTGCCAGCAACTGAATGCTTCCACACACAAACCCGGCATAGTGAGTGAAGCAATGTTACTTAACAAATAGCAAATCATAGCAAATACATAGAAACAGAATAATGTGTTTAATATGCAAAAGAAGAAGAAGAAGTAAACACATATGGGACAAATGGAGACCATTGCAGCTCATCCACCAGTGGGGTAAAAAGAGCAACCAAGAAAGTGGCAGCCTGCACGGCCACAGATGTGCTGCAGGAGCTAGAAGCTCTACCCATGGAGAAACTCCTGGAGAACCTTGCTAAGCCTAACAGGGGACAGGTACTTCTGCCCAACCTGGCAGCCACAAAGTGAACTCATTTAGGTAAAGATAACCACATGCACCTAACCAGCCTGCACCAGCCTGACATTTCTTCCTCCTAAGTAAAAACCAATGGATGGATTGAACTTAGAGTCTCAGCTCAGTTTTCTATTTTGACCACCTACACCCCAAGATACTCTTTTAAAAAGTGTTGTTTTCAGATCCCTTTGAAGTTCATAAAGGGCCTGTTCATTTTCATTCAGATGTTTTATTACATAAATGTTACTGTTTTCTTTTGATTTATGCTCCCACTACACTGCACCTCTACAAACAACAATGCCACGGACTGTCAGCTGCTTTTACATGCTGTGAACATGAGTAGGTTTGATCAGAGTTTCAATTATCAAAGAAAAGACAAACTGAGCAAAAAGAAGGAAAAAAAGACCAACTTCTTCCCAACTGACAAGAAAAATACTCGTCATGTTTTCATAATAAAGGATCAGGCTCCCCATTTATGACAGCTTGGACCAATAATGTCTGTTACACTGATGCTACTGTAGAGACAGGGTCAACATCTCTATTTAAATATAATTAATATACAAAACACAATCAAAGTTATACATGAATTATTCATTATTTTTACTATTGATAAAATTCATGTATACTAATCAAAGTTATACATGAGTAACGACATTATTAATAATGATTAATAATAATAATTCTAATGCCAACATGATGACTGTTCATAGCTCCTGCTTTGAAATACTGAACTTAAACATTGACCTGATGAAAGATCACAATTCACAGTGGCCCACTGTCAGAATCATTCTGAATATAAACTCATCGAGTTAATCTGAACCTTTCTCAAATGTGCTGTGAATAAATGCTGCTGCAAGCCACTGTGGGAAAGCTGTGTTATTATCATGGAAACATCTGTGACACATTCACAGAGGACGAGGACACAAAGGGACGACACGCAGAGGCTGTGTTAAAGTCAAAAATCCAAATCTTTAGTCCTAAACAGGCAGTGGTTACAAACAGGAAGACGAGCAGTCCATTAAACAGTCTACAGGGTCAAACATACAGAGAATTCAAACAGCTATTAAAAACAAATAACTGGACACTGAAAAACTTCAGTGATGTGTGAGGCACCAAAGGGAAGCAGCTGAGTATATTCAATGAATTCTCTTCAAATACAAAGACAGAAACTCCTACAGGCAGCATGCAAACTGAGCAGGATACACAAAGATCAGAGATTACAAAAGAAATCAGAAAAGGATTTCAAACTTACTGAGAGCAAGGCCTCTGTTACAAATCTGTCTAATAGAAAAACATGCTGTACAGATACAATACGCTCAGTGTTCATGGTCATTTAAAAACTGGCTCTACCTGAACCACTTCAATATTTTATGAAGTCACTGAGTCGACCATTTCTACAGTTTGTTTCCTTCATTGCAGTTAGAGTGCGGCTGGTAAGGATGAAAACACACACAGAGCGTAAATTGTCTTTGTTAGTAACAAACGTCAGCAAAGAAAAGACAAAACACACAAACACTCTCATGATATTCATGAATCATTAGAAAGCATCCAAACATTCTGCTCGTGGACTTTTACAGTCTTATTTGCACTCGCTCATCTTCATAATCATCCTGATCAATACATGACAGGGGAGGCTTTGAGGTAGGCGGGGCTCTCTGCTGATGTCAGCATGAAAGGCAGGACCAGCGTCTGCCACATGTTGGTGAAACATCACAGTACACTGGCGTGGTTTCCTTTCTAGATGTTGGACGTTTGACACTTCAACGTTGAGGCGAACAAGAAGACACAGTTTTGGGTCGGGTTGCTGCAGGGTTTCTAACTGAGCAAAAGCAGAAGCACACAGACCAACAGGGATCAGATGCTGAGTGTTAGAGGAACATCTGTGCTGATCACTGAATGCTGCTGTGGTCTCTTGTTGAAGTTGGCTGGTGGGACAGTCTAATAGTGATATCCTGCCCATCGGAGGAACACTTTTAAAAACACATGCAATACTTTGTTTGTATTACAGTCACAGTTTATCTTATTTTTGTCCTTTAAAAGTGTTGCTGTACTATAAAGTCCTATAATTTGAGGCTAAAATGGCTCAGAGAGTCTCTCTCTCAGAGGATCTCCTTTGAAAGTGGAGACGGCTTTATCCGCTGATCCACGTCACTTTACCTGGATGTTTTCTTTGAAGCTGGATGAAGACTCCTCTCCCTCACTCCTGCTGCAGCTGTGTGGTCCAGTTGGCCTCTGAGGTCACAGTCAACATCTGTAGCAGAAGAGGGGAAATAAAAGTCCAGGTCACCAAAACTGGGAGCTTTTCCAAAATAGAGCGTAACTGGACTTTTTCAGCCTTACAGGCAGATAGTCGTCTGAAGCTGCAGCTTTTTCTTTTTAGCTTTTTCCAATCTCTGCTCTCGGCTTTCTTTGAGAACAGGTCTGCTTTCTTGGCATGGGTCTGTCTGCTGTTGGTGAAGAGACTAAATCCACATACTCGCTACTAAGATCTCCTCAAGTAGTCTCAACCAGATTACAGTTTAAGAGTAAATGTCTCCTGAGAGTTTCACCTTGGGGAGATGCTGTCTGGCTAACATGCAATCATGAGCATTAATCTATGAGGTGAAAAAGTAATTTTAAAAGCTCCAGCCACAAGTTTTATTTCATCTGTGTTTTGGTCAGAGTCCCATCAGACCTCCAGAATGGTGTCAGAGTGTTTTCTATCCACGTGATGAGCACAGGCCTCAGGTCCAGACCTCCACGGGCACCATAGCCTCTTTGGAGCTAATAGGTGCAAGAAGGTTTTGTTGGGATAGGAACTGAAGAGGAAACTGACGAGGAAGGCAAGGATCTCCTTCAGCTCCTCCGAGCCGGGACCTCTTTGTGTAGGCCAGCATTGGCCAGGTAGCCCTCCAGCATCGCTGGATGGCCGACAGTGGAAAACCTAGAGGAGGAGGAGAGAAACAGCAGCTTGGAGCATGTCTTTATACTGTTTAGTTTTTAGAGCCACAGACTTTCTTTTAATGTCATTGTTCAGGATCTATGACTGATTATGTATTTATTGTATTCCTCCATGACTGTGTGACAGCAAGTGGAAAAAACCAGCTTCACCTTTGTTGATATGCTTGTAATTTTAATATTGATTAAATGGCCCATGAAATAATAGAAAGCTCATATATGAAAATGTATTTTAAGAAGTAAAATGTTAATCTGAGTACAAAGGAGTACACTCACCTTCTGGTAGATGGAGGTGTAGCGAGCGCTGGTGAACATCCAGGCCTCCTCGTAGAACTGATCACTGATTGGATCCAAAACATCGATGGAGGATCTGTGTAAGCGCTGAGGATCGTCCTGATGGACAGAACAGAAGGAGAGTGAGACAAGTGAAGATATACTAAACAACACTGTGACATGAACTGAGCCACACACAGTTTGATTCACAGGTGATTGACACATTATTTGACCACGAGCAATCTTTTCTGGTTTGACGCCGTCTTTGTAGCCAGAAACCAGCTCTCTCCTCGGCTTCCTCCACTACACGCTTCCCCCACGCCAGTCTCCTCCGTCACTATAAAGGGGAGAGTCATGAGCTCCATCACCCTCACCTGTGCCGTCCAACGTCCCGCCACCAGCCTCCACTGCAGCAGGCCAGAGACCACACCCCTGCCACAATAAGTAAAAGTATATCCTTGCTGTACCCTTAATGCTAAATGTGCTAAATTAACCGCTGCCTTTGCCCCTTTGGGATTATTCTTGTGTCACTGGGATGTTGACCTTTGACCTTCACATTAGAGAGATGGGCAGACATAATTAGTGTATGAATTTTAAAGTAACAGGTAATAAAGAGAGTGTAGCAAATGTAGTCAGGTTTATTACTCTGTATCACACATGAGTGCCCGAGGGAGGCGGGGCTGACTGGGGAGACACAGGAAACAGAGAGACAGGGCTGACTCGACATGAAACGATGAAACGTGGGACACGGGAACAGAAACTAAACACAGGCTGAAATGAACACTGAGGGAGGGAGAACTAAGATTACTGAGAGCCTGATAAATAAGAAGAACAAAAACCAAGAAAAACAAGAGTCAAAGAAAACCAAAAACACAAAGCATTGGGCCAGGACCCACTGCTGTGACATTTATATGTGATAAAAACATTAAAAACTGCTCAGATGTTGAAATCTTTCTACGTATACTTTAGGTTCAGCTCTCCAGCCTGGCATTTGGTTAAGCATGATTCAAACATTTGGTTTTGTTTAACTGGTTTTAATTATAATTACTTTTTGTGAACATTTGTTGCAGCATTTAAAAATACATCATTTATTTTCAAACTTTTATTTGATTTAGAGCATCATATTTGACCAACGTAAATGTTTTAATTTCATATAAAATAACTGAAGCAGTGAACTAAATATCTGAAATCTTTCCTTCCTTAAAAGTTATAATCCTACTTAAGTTATAGTGCAAACGCTTAAGCAACAAATATACTTGATGCTAATTAATTAATATTTCCCTTTGATGTTGCAACTATGCGGTCACTTCTGTCTTTAAACAAAATAATATTTTCCAGTTACAGAAATCATAAAGTCCAAACTACACTGAAAAAAATATGTTGTTGGATTTACTTAATTCAATGGTGGACATTTGTTGCACACAGATGTTTTGCTTTGGCAGCAACTTAAACAATTGAGTTAAATTAACACAATTTATTCATGTTCAATAAGCCTGTGCAATTTGTGTTGATAAAATGTGACTTAAACATGTTTTGATGAAGTAATTTGAGCTCTTGGAATATTTTAATCCTTCACAATTTTCTCACTTTATCCCAACACCATTCAATAACTTTTACCCAATACTACTTGGTCACTTAAATACTACATGTTATCTTCAAATTATATTTTGCTATTATATTCTAGTATCAAATACACAATTTTCAAATGGAGGCCTAATAACAGATTATATTGTTCTCTTCCAAGATGGTTGCTGGCATCCACCAGTAACCTTTCAAAACAAAATGTCTAATTTCACTGCATTGACAGTAGGTAAAGAATTAAACTGACATTACTCCTCCACTGAATCTACATAAATCAACAGTTAAATAATGTCAGTTCTTCCGTGTTCTCTGGAATCAATCACAGCAAAGAAATTAGACTGTTTCTTTTGAAAAATGTTGGGAAAGAACAAATCAAGATCAAAAATCAAGATTCAGTTAAACAACAATTATAACTAAACAATTTGAGGTAATGTTAGTTTCCATTAACATTAAATTAGGTTACTGAATTGGCAAACACCTTCCTATTAACATTACCCATTTTACCCCAATAACTAAAGAAATTAGCACTTGCAGGTCAAAACCTTTATTCAAGAGATGCAAAAATAACATTGATACAGTGACTGTCAAAAATTACAGCACTGATCATACTGTGACATGTTGGTTCAAAACAGCACACTTAGAAATATTCAACGTTCTTTACTTCAACTGAATGAAACTGAAAACACCATTTCACACGACCCATATGGGATATTTAGACTGTATAACTGTTCACGCTACATCTCTTCACTAGTAAAAGAAAGAAAAAATACAAAGAGAAATTTAAAAATGCTGCCAAAATGCTGCACAGAGCAAAAGGAAAAACAAACAACAACAAAAAAATGGCCCTGTCCTCATGGCAGTTGCAGTGTATATACCCAGATAGCAAGGAGACATTGAACAGATGTTGATTTTCCATCTGAATCATCAGAATCGTCAGGATTGAAATGTCAACACAAAACCAATGTTGAAACAACATTGAAATACTGATGAAACCTGACACTGACATTGAAATAACATTGATTCACTGTTGTTCTGTCATCGTTGATTGTTGATCTATTTATAGTTGACAAGGTGACAACAATCACGTTGAAAAATCATCAATTTATGGTTGAGCGGGAAATTAAAGCTGCTACCACTTGGACTATTCCGCAGCACCCCTATCACATTGGTACGTCCCTCCAGGTAACCATTGTCTTGTACAGTAGAGCGGGACATTAGATTTACTCTCAGTGGAATTGACCGGAGAAGGCATCAGTTCATGCACCGCACTGGCCTGCACCACGATTAGTATAAGGTAAGAATGAATGACTTTTGTTCTATTCGTTATTTCCATGGTTGCATTTGAATAACAGTAAAAAAAAACCAAACAAACTTGTTAATGTAAAGTTTTGGATAAGATGTGGGAGCCCGATATTGTGTCTACTTTCATCTTACAATCCGGCAACAAATAAATTGCACTGCGAACAAAGTCTATCAACAAAGAAAACATTTTCGTTTCATACTTTTCCGTTATATTCCCTTACAAAGCTAGCTTTAACGCTTCGAGGGTTCCTTTGTTCTTGCCGTCGCCTCGGCGCTTGACCCAGACTTTCGCTCTGTAGTTGCTTTTTAGCATAGTACTACAAAAAATTGTAAATCTGTGATATATGATTGATAAACGTAAAGGTAACTGTATAAATGTGTTCAATGACTTTGTTACTTTTAATGATTGGAGAGCACCCGCTTCGATTCGCACTCAATTCAAACTTTACGCTACACGCTCACCTACCTTGCGTTTGCACCTTTTGTCCACACGTAAACTGCGTTTCATCAACTGAAAACTGAGATTTTTAAAGACGCCTGCCAGGGCGGATATTTTCGAAAACTCTGCTTTAGCATTTACGTGTGGACGAGGAAGACGGAGAAAACGCAGCGTCAAAGGTGTGCGCCTATTTTGATGCCACACTGTGCGCCAAGTTTTTGTCTCGGTGCCATGAATTCCTTTTTTTTTTTTTTTTTTTTTTTTTTTTTTTTTTAAATGACATCAGAAACAGCAGTATGCGACATTACGTGATGGCAGAGCTTCAGTTCATCCTTTGTCATTTTTTTTTTTTTTTTAATAAATAGGACAGGGGGAATGAATGAGAGAGAGCGGGGGAGAGAAAGAAAGAAAACCAAAGGGGAGAAGAGACGGTGAGAAGGGGGGGGAAGAGAGACAAAAAAAAAAAAAAAAAACTCCTGGGTCACCTGTATGGAGAAAAAAACAAACAAACAAACAAACAAAAACAAACAGAGGAGACAGCAAACAACAAAGAGCAACATAATAATAGAGAAAACAAAGCACCATCACAATAAACTAGCTAGTCATAGATATCAGTATTTACTAAGTAATAAACGATATTGTGCAGCACGCAAGATAGACAGCGCACAGTGTGCTTTGAGGCAGCAGCCAAGAAAGCTTTAGTCCGCGTCTGTGAATACCCATGTGTGCATACCTGTGTGGATCAGCATGCTTGCATTCCAAAGGTTTCTCCATGTAATGATCTGCTAGGGAGTGTGGGGGGGCCACAGCCCCGTCCTCCAGGGTGTGAAGCGGGTATGGAGGAGATCAAAACTCCAGACATCCAGAGGCCCCCAGAACACAAGAGACCATGGAAGACCAACAGAGGGGCAGCCGCGCCACTGTCCCAGTAAGAGCTGAGGAGAGTCCCAGATGAGGGCTCGCCCAGCAGCCGCGGAGCAGAAGTCAGGGGGAGTTGCAGTGACGCGCCCGTGAGCTCCGCCGGCCCCCAGCTGCGCCTGAGTGACCGAGCCCTAGGCCGAGAGGCCGGGGGCACCCCACCTCCAAAGGGGCCCGAGCGAGCCCCAGGCCCCAGGCCCCGACAAGCGGCCACCAAGGAGTGAGCCGGTGTGTACCCGGACGCCCACCCCCAGACACAAAGAACCACCAACACACTGACACCTGAGGGAGTCCGCCACCGGCAGGGGAAGTGGTGGTGGGTGGAGATAGGCCTCCAAACCTTGGAGGGCCTGAGGTGTCCCCAGAGAGGTGGCGTCTGATACCCAACCTGACATATAGACACAGACATACAGGCACACACAGACACAAACATCCATTCCCACCCTCATGCTCTCATATGCACTCACTCCACACTCAACCAACGTGGAGACAGACATAAGGAGACGCTGTACACACAATCACACTCCCCAAGCGTACTCTACAAACCGGGTCTAGGTACCCTTGCCCCTGGAGGGGGGAATTGCACCCAGACCCAGGTGGTGTTACCCTTTTCCCTGCGGTGGGGAGAGGCAGACCACCCCGACTCCGCAGCAGCAGGGAGGCCCCACACCCCAGACCGCAGTCGGACGGCCAACTCCTCCTACTAGCCCTCCCGCTCCAGCAGGCCGCAGAGAATGGGGGTGGGAGAAGACTCCAAACCTCCCTCCACCCGCTCATTGTAGTGTTGATGCATATGTGTTCTAAGGTGCAATTAAAACCCAGGAGGGCATGGAGCTACCTGCCAAGGAGCAGCAGGTAAGCGCATAGTCCCTCCTGCTAACCCTCAATGACTAAGTGTATTTAAAATTGAGAGGTGGGCAACGACGTCAGGGGTGAGGTATACACCCTGATGGTGATTTGGACTCCGTGATTGTGCCCACCCCCAAGATCCTATATGTATGTGTAATGAGAGTGTGAATAATGTGAATGTCTAAGTTGTGGGATAAAATTGAGGCAGAGGCAGCCAGAAGGGGACGGGGGGGGGGGGGGGGGTAGCCTCCTCTGCACCCTGGTGACATACCCCCACTCCAAGGCCCTGCATGTGTGGGTGGTTGTGGAGGAGCGGGAAGAGGGAGGCAGCTGGAGATGGGGAGGGAAGGAAGGGAGGGGCAGGTAACCCCTCCCTGGGGCCAGCTCCCCCGCTGACCCCAGTAGGCACTCCCACCCTCCGCGACCCGCCAGGGAAGGGGGGCCCAGGCCCATCAGACCGGGGCCCAGTGCAGTAGCGCCCCCCGGCTCCACAGAGCCCTGGACAGTCCACCCAACCCCACCACAGAGAAAACTGCACCCACCCCACCAACCACACATCTTCCAGACTACATAAGACGGTAAACGCCCAGGCTGAGATCTTCCTCCACCTCTCCTGTATCTCCCCCTCCTGCAGAGAGTTCCTGAGAGAAGAAAGCTCCTGCAAGATGTGACCATCCCCCCCACCAGTTGAAGAGCCCCCCAGGCGGCTCGATGCACCGGCGGCACCCTGCTCCAGGGCCGGGCCCCCATGCACCCACCCGCCCACAACCCCGGCAACACACCAACCAGGACCCGAGCCCCCGAGGCCCGGCCCGGGCCCCAGCCCAGAGACGGAGCGCCCCCAGAACCTCACGCCCATCCCGGACCCACCCAGGGGCAGCCAGGTTGCCAGGTCAGTAACCCGCGTCCGTCAGCACAGACCCTCCCCTAGCCCTGCTGCACGCAGCCGCGAGGAAACAGTCACCTGAGAGCCAACAGAGCCCTCAACCGGACGTGACCGCTACCCCGGGTTGAGCCCCCCAAGGAAGATGCCTCCGGGGAACCCCCCGACGCCCTAAGCCTGTCCCTACCCCCTCACCAATCACAACAGTGAAGGCGGGACCAAACTATGACCCCCCACCCCCACTAGGTGATGGAGCTGATAAAAGGGGCCCAGAGCGATTGATCTGATGTGGTGGCAGAGGCTGTGTCAAGACTAATGTAATCTAATAGATAATTTCTATATTGGTTAGAATTAAGATTATTTTTATTTTTCCAGTTCATGAGGACTGTTTTCTTGGCTATGCATAGGGCAGTGAAGATCATATGGGCTATATTCTTTTCTGAAGTGACATTATCTAAGCTGCCCAACAAACACACTAAGGGGGAGGTTGGAATATTACATTTCAGACATTTTGATAAGTCTTCACATATCTCGCGCCAAAACTTTTGCACTGGTGGACAGAACCAAAGAGCGTGGATGTAATTGTCTGGTGTATTGCCTTGACAGTGTGAGCAGTTGTTGGAAGATGTAAAGCCCATCTTGAACATCCGATGACCTGTATAGTGCACTCTATGAAGTATTTTGTATTGTATTAATTGCAGACTGGGATTTTTAATTAATTTAAAAGTTTTTAAGCAAATCTGAGACCAGAAGTTTTGGTCTAGGTTGACTGATAAATCTGCTTCCCACTTTGCAATAGGAAGGGATATTGATTCATCTAATTTAGAAAGTGTTCTGTATATTTTAGATAATAATTTGGGGGATTTAAGAGTAAGAAAATGTGCCGCACTTAGTGGTGTTTGTAATTCAACTTGACTGAGGTTAAATTTCTTTTTTACTATGGATTTAATTTGTTGATATTCTAAAAACCTTGTCTTGTTGATCCCATATTGTTCAACTAGTCTGTCAAATGAAATAAATTCTGTTCCCTCTAATATATGTTCTAAGTATTTAATTCCTTTACAACTCCATTCTGGGAAATTAATCATATTATTGTTTTGTAATATGTCAGGGTTATTCCAGATAGGTGTACGTTTGCATGGGATTAATGAAGACTCCGTTATTTTTAGAAACTCCCACCATGCTGTTAGAGAAAAGCTGATGTTGATACTTTTAAAGCATTCATGTCTTTTGATGTTTGAGCTAATAAATGGTAGGTCTGAAATCTCTAGATCCTTGCATAGTGCCTGTTCAACATCTAGCCAGGGCTCAACTAAGAAGGTATGTTTTAACCATTCTGAGATGAACTGAAGCCTGTTGGCTAAGAAGTATTGGTGAAAATTAGGCAGATCTAATCCTCCTCTATCCTTGGTTCTTTGTAGCGTTTTTAAGCTAATACGCGGGGGTTTATCTTTCCAAAGGAATTTGGAAATATATGAATCCAGAGATCTGAACCAATCTTGTGATGGTTTGTTAGGGATCATCAAAAATAAGTAATTTATTTTTGGCAAGATCATCATTTTTATAGTGGCGACCCTTCCCATGAGTGATATGGGTAAAGATTTCCATCTAGTCAGATCGCCTTCTACTTTCTTTAGAAGTGGGATGTGGTTTAGTTTAGTTAAGTCTGAAAGCTTAGGAGAGACATTAATACCTAAATATTTAATATTTCCGGATTGCAGTGGGGCAGAGGAAGAATTATGGAAGGAGCAGTTAATGGGGAGAACTGTAGATTTTGGCCAGTTAATTGAATAATCTGAAACTCTTGAAAACCAGTTTATTAAAGTAATTACCTCAGAGAGGTTGGTTTGTGTGTTTTGCAGAAAAAGCAACACATCATCCGCATAGAGACTGATTTTATGTTCTATGTTCTTACATTTTATGCCCTTAATTGTTGTAGCCTGTCTAAATGCTGCTGCTAGAGGTTCGATAAAAATTGCAAAAAGTGAGGGGGAGAGTGGGCATCCCTGTCTGGTGCCCCTCAGGAGACAGAAGCTGGAGGATGTCTGGTCATTTGTTCTGATACGAGCCGTTGGGGAATTGTATAATATTCTTATCCAGTTTATGAAAGAGTTTCCAAAACCAAATTTGTGTAAAGTTGCGAATAAAAATTTCCAATTAACTCTGTCAAATGCTTTTTCTGCATCTAGAGATAATATTATGGCTTCGATGTTTTTATCGTATGAGTAGTCTATTAAATTAAGTAATCTACGAGTGTTTGTTGAGGAGTGCCGACCTTTTATGAAACCAGTTTGGTCAGGATGAATTAAGAGGGGGGTCATTTTCTCTAATCTCTTTGAGAGAGCTTTGCAGATTATTTTAAGGTCTACATTTAAAAGAGAAATTGGACGATAGCTTGAGGGAAATAAAGGGTCTTTGCCTGGTTTTAGCAGGAGACTAATGTTGGCAGAATTCATATTTGGTGGTAGTCTGCCCTTTTCCTCGATTTCCTGCAACATGCTGTGGAATACTGGTGCCAAAATTGTCCAGAATTCTTTGTAGAATTCTGCAGGGAAGCCGTCTGGACCTGGAGCCTTATTATTGGGCATACTTATCAGGGCTTCCTGGAGTTCACTTGGCGTCAGTGGCGAATCCAATTCCATTGCTTGACTGTCTAGTAATTTTGGAAGAGTTACGTTGTCAAGAAACAGATCAATTTCATTTTTAGATGGGTTTATTTGTGGTGAGTATAAAGTTTCATAGAAATCCCTAAAAATGTTGTTTATTCTTCCAGGATCATATATTGTGTTCCCCGATAAATCTTTAGCAGCACATATAGTTGTTTTTTCTTTATTTATTTTTAGCTGGTTAGCTAGAAATCGACCTGATTTGTTACTGTGTTCAAAATTCTGCAAGCGAAGTCTTTGTATAAGGAATTGTGTTTTTTTATTAATAGTTTCATTTAATTCTAGTTTTGTTTTGCATATTTTGTTCAATGTTTCCTGATCTTGGTGGGACGCGTAGGCTTCTTCTAGTGATTTGATGTTTTTTTCTAATTCCTGAATATTTTTGTTTTCTTCTTTCTTTTTGTGTGATGAGAAAGAAATTATTTTACCTCTCATCACAGCTTTCCCTGCTTCCCATAGAACAGAAGCAGATATTCCGGGAGTGTCATTAAAGTCTAAATATGAAGTCCATTCCTTTTTAAAGTATTTAATAAAGTCTTCATCTTTAAGTAGTGATATATTAAATCTCCAGTTTTTACTTGGCGTAGTATTATTCTTGTGCATTAGTGTTAAAGATACAGGAGCATGATCGCTGACAGCTATAGGATGAATCTCAGTGTCTGAAATGTCACACAGCAGTGAGCTGCTGACCAAAAAATAATCCAGACGAGAGTAAGAGTGATGAACATGCGAGAAAAAAGTATATTCCTTACTGGTGGGGTGAAGAGAGCGCCATGCATCGCAAAGACCAAAGTCGTTCATATACTGTTTGATTATATTTGTGGACTGCCAATTACGCTGAGTTCCTGTTGTGTTGAGCCTATCCATTTCTTCATTTAGTCCAAGGTTGAGGTCACCGCCAAGAATGAGTGTGCAATCAAGGTGTTCAGAGAGTGCACTAAAAAAACCGTGGAAGAATGAGGGATCATCAACATTTGGACCATATATACTAACAATACATAGTTTTTTGTTCAATATTGATAGTTTAATAATTAGAAATCTACCCTCTGGATCTATAACTGTATCGAGTACTGTAAAATTAACATTTTTATGTATTAAAATTGCTACTCCCCGTTGTCTAGAATTATAACCGGCTGCAAACACGTTAGGAAACTCAGGTGTTTTAAGTTCATTTAAACCTGTGACAGGTTTGTGAGTTTCTTGTAATAAAACAACATCTGCCTGTAGTTTTTTAAGCTGGTTAAATATTTTTAACCTCTTTCCTCTGGTGCCAGCTCCATTTACATTCCATGTGACAAACCTCAGCATGCCCTTAATTGTGCGTGTATGTTTAATGATGTATGCTGGGTGTTTCGTTTAGACAGGTGGAGAGAATATGGAAACATCCCTTGTTTGTAAATAGAAAGAGAAAAAGAAGTGTGGTGAGAGACTCCATAAGTCTGACTATGTGTGTGAATATTCACTAATATGAACAAGCGTGGCTTGCTTATGTGTCCTGCAAGTCTGTGCGTGCTGTGAGGCTGTTGTGAATGTGCTGCCGTTGAGCTGATGTGTTTGCGTGATCGTGTTGTGAAAATATGGAGAAATAGAGGGTGTTGTTTGTAGGTGAGTGGGGAAGTAGGTGACCACAGCAGTGAAAGACAAGAGAAAGAAAGAAACCACATGAACTGTGAGCGACAACAAAAAAAAGGAAACGAAACGGAAACATTCCAATTAAAGCAATGACGGAGGGTGACGGTGTTATATCTGCTATGACATCCTACTGATATTACTAGGTTAAACACATTTTAAAGGAGAAAGTGTGAATGAATAAGAAAAGAGTGTAGCGGGTTCTTATCTGGAGTGCAGTCAGTATAACCACGGTGTGGTGCCGGGGTCGCGGTACAGCTGTCCGTCCACGTAGAGCCGGTCCACAGCGATGACAGCACGGGAGCCTTATGATTAGCTTATGATTGTGCCAGAGCACATTTTGAACAACACCATGGGAATTTCGGATGCTACACAGGTGGGTGGATGTTACACTGTGGAAATGAAGGAAGGTGAGTGTTATTAACCCTCTGTGGTCCACGGACACGCTGCACCTCCAGATCACATGACTGATGTGAGCTGACACAGCAACAAGCTGCAGCAACGCTGAGTCTGTTTCAGCCACATTGAAAGTTCGGACTTCAAAGTTTTTTACCAAGGGCGTAGATTGTCACGGACGGAAGTGACGTGTCCCCACCAATAATTTGATCTCTTCCAGTAAAGAAAATCAAACCCGATAGAAAGAAAGAAAACCGATCTGTCAGCGTCTCTATGGAGTGCCAGGACTGCCATAATGCATTAATTAAATACACCATTAAATAATTAATTAAATGTGGCAATAATTAATTAAAATTGGAATTAATTAATTAAATAGTTATGACACATGTAATTAATTATTTATGTATTTCACATTTTAATTAATTATTGACACATTTAATTAATTATTGACACATGTAATTAATTATTTATGTATTTCACATTTTAATTAATTATTGACACATGTAATTAATTATTTATGTATTTCACATTTTAATTAATTATTGACACATGTAATTAATTATTTATGTATTTCACATTTTAATTAATTATTGACACATTTAATTAATAATTTATGTATTTCACATTTTAATTAATTATTGACACATGTAATTAATTATTTATGTATTTCACATTTTAATTAATTATTGACACATTTAATTAATTATTGACACATTTAATTAATTATTTAATGATATATTTATTTATTTCATTTTGGCAGTCCTGACGCCTGGCTCTCATCATGAAATAATTTTATCTGTCAGCCTCACCCATCAAACTCAGGAGGCGGGGTTAACGCTGCCCATGCAGCTTCTCTAACATTTGATTGGTTGCCGTGCAAAGTAAGTCAAAACAGGTCGATCCTAGATAATCGATTGCTTGTGTAGACTTGGGGCAGCCAGTTATCCCAGAATGCAGATCAAATCACAGGCAGCAATGGTGGTGGTGTAGTTTTAAAATACCCCGTTTTTCTGTCACCAGCTACACTTAACAGTGTTTTAGCCGCGAGTGTCGCGACGTATGTCTGGTCAGGTTGTCAACATAGAACATGTTTGCAAAAGTGCTCAGATGTTTTCAGAGATTTCACTAGCTCTGCTAACAGTTAGCATGCAGAGTGCACCGAGGGGGTTACGTTAACCGGTTTGTTTACATATTCCACTCTCCGTGTTCCACATGTTGCATTCGCAGATTCTCATTTTCACCGAACGATCGTCTCTTTCCGCCTGGTCTTGTGTCTCTGTGCTTCTGTAACATAAAGAACGAGCTGACATTTTTCTCACGAAACCAGCGATCAGCTCAACAGACCCTCAGTTTACCTGCATGCATCTGTCAGCTGTTTAACACCTGCTGCTAATTCAAGAAACACGCCTACGTTACCTGGTGATAGTCACAGTTTAACTGGGCAGCCGGTGCTCGATATAAAGCAATGTCAGCGCATTTTTCTGCACAAGATAAGTAAATATAGTGTTTTCCCCGAGCGCAGAGCTGCTGGAGCTTGTTTCCTTACAGAGCACTTTATAGGCGAACAGCTTCATCGGCGGCTGATGTCCAATCACCGGCACACAGCTTTCAAACCTCAGCTGAGTTTTAGCTCTCAGTGGTTAAACGCTGGACTTCATTCACTCAGGTTCTGTCTGTCGGGTCACGTTTACTTCGCTGTTTTATTTACAACTGAGCAAATCGGTTTGGCTGAGGTTAAAGTTACGTTTCATAACTGCATAGTTTCACAGACGTTTAATGGTTCACTGGCACATGTGTTAGACTGAACTATCATCTAAATATCATCTGTTTTTTAATAGTTATTCAACTGTATTCTAAGCACCAGCTGTCTGTTAGAATGTGATTTTTCTCTCTCTGTTGGCAGAGGTATAAAAATGCGCAGGAAAATCTGACGTGCATGGCGAACTTCACCGACGATATTTAGGGAGGAATAAACACACATCAAACATAAATGAACCATTTGTCTGTCTCAATAATTGAGAGAATTTTCTCTTCTTATGTCAACACTCTCTCTCTTTTTTTTTTTTCTTTTTTTTTGCTTTTTCGGTCATGTTATGTTTACCTGTCAAAGGCTTGTTACAAACTATGAAACACATTGTGCAGACTTCTGGATGTTAGAAGAAAACTAATACTGCTCATGAATGAGACTAAAGGCAGGAAGGTGTCCTTTAAAACTAAACATGTTAATAGGACCTCCCTGTTTATATCATAGTTTATGATATAGCATGTGTATTTCAGTAATAGCCTGCTGAGGCCACTATACGTGCTGGCCTCATATCAAATGTGAAGGCAGACTGAGTCTATGTTTGACGTTTTTTATATCTAATCTTCCTTTTCAAACATTTAAACAGCAGCGAGTCTGCAGCTGAGGGAACACAAACTCAGGTTTGCTCGTTTCTTGGATTCATTTGGTGATTTATTAAATGTATAACTGTTATTCTAATCTGCTGCTGAGTCTCTTACACTTTTCTTTATGCTGTATATTTTCATGTCTCTGGAATAGTTGGCAGTTAGATAGTCAGCTGGGAAACTTTGTGTTAACTCATGGAGCTGAGGATATCGTGGATATGCTGACCTCGCTGCGTGGTGTACAGAGCGAGGTCAGCATGATTAATATTCACAATAAAAATATTAGCCGAACATCATGAAGTCTGTGTGTGTTTCATAGTGTCGAACAACCTTTGTACAGTTAAAGCCAGCAGTTACTACATGACGGAAACACCAACGTTATCTCTTTTATGTGTTTATACACAGGTCAGGCTGATTACTGAACAAAAACCCAAAGATCAGATGTTGAACAGATTTATTTGCTCTCTCTCCTCCTTAAACATGTTTTTAATGTTAGTTATAATTCAGACTGAAACACGTAGGACACATAAGAACATCAGGAAATAAAACACCGATAAATATAACCTCAGTAAAAGAAGTCAGCGGGGGTTACTACAGCTGTGTACCGGGGCCTGCGCTTTGTCGGTGGTAATAACAGTCAATAATTAATTAATTAAATGTGTCAATAATTAATTAAATGTGTCAATAATTAATTAATTAAATGTGTCAATAATTAATTAATTAAATGTTATTTTGTATATTGTATATTGTATAGCTTTCTTGTTATATGTAAAAATTGTATTGTATTTATTTATTTAAATTTTACTTTTTAATTATTTTACTTGCATTTTTAATCACTCTTATATTTAAATGTTCATTTGCTATTTTATCTAGGGATTGAGAGTAACGTAGTTTCTATTCTCTGTATGTCCTGTACATGTGGCAGAATTGACAATAAAGCTGACTTTGACTTTGACTTTGACTTGAAATGTGTCAATAATTAATTAATTACATGTGTCATAACTATTTATTTAATTAATTAATTCCAATTTTAATTAATTATTGCCACATTTAATTAATTATTTAATGGTGTATTTAATTAATGCATTATGGCAGTCCTGGCACTCCATACCGTCTCACCCAGCGGTGCCCAAAGAGTTAAATTACTTCTACTGGAGTCCTGGTCATGTGACAAGTATGGCCAATGTGATTGGCTGAGCCTGTCAGGGAGCTCTGTTTAGTTTCAGCAGCGGCAAGCCTGCGCTGCGAGGAGGAGAGGAGGACGGCAGCAAAGAGGAAGAAGCTGGATGTAAGAAAGTGTTTTTCAAAGAAACCTGTGAGTCACTTAGAGCCAAGTTCACTCATAAAATGTGTCACAATAACGTTACAGGTAGTGATGGCTAAATGAAGCTTTCTGAAGCTTGTATTGAAAAACGGTTCATTACTCGAAGCTTTTCAACACAGTCCTCTCTGGTGACATCTGGTGGCCAAAAATATGAAGAGCAGCTTGAATCCACAAAAGAAAACCAACTGCTTCATAATGACTGCTCACTCTACAGAGTGGAGTTCTGTCTGATATTGGGCCGCCGCTGTGTTGCTTTGAACGTGTATTTTTTGGTGGTTAAAAAAATGTGTTTTATTTGTTTAATAAATAGTTTTGACCGGTAAACTCTCCTTGTTTAAACATGCACCATGGTGTGGTCTTTCTTTGCTTGTGACTTCTTGATGTTGGTAAATACAATAATTGAAAAATACCACGTTACATATATATACATGTAATAATGTACAACACATTATGGAGTATGCTTCTGCTGTGAGGTCCTGCCTCCATGCAGGTATGCATTTAATCGCCGGAGGGGTATATTTATAAATAATATTATCCATCCATCCATTCGCTTCCGCTTATCCTTTTCAGGGTCGCGGGGGGCGCTGGAGCCTATCCCAGCTGTCATAGGGCGAGAGGCGGGGTACACCCTGGACAGGTCGCCAGTCTGTCGCAGGGCCAACACACAGGGACAGACAACCATTCACACTCACACCTAGTGGCAATTTGGATTATCCAATTAACCTATCCCCACAAGCTGCATGTCTTTGGACGGTGGGAGGAAGCCGGAGTACCCGGAGTGAACCCACGCAAACACGGGGAGAACATGCAAACTCCACACAGAAAGACCCCGGCCTGATGGTGGAATTGAACTCAGGACCTTCTTGCTGTGCGGCAACAGTGCTAACCACTGTGCCACCGTGTTGGTATAAATATAATAAATAATATTATATTAGGGAAATTTTCCCAGACATATTTTTGACCTGGGGGTAGAATTGATTGTGAAATGGAAAATGCTTATGAACTTGCAAATGAAAAACATGATGCATTGACGGTAACCCTTTTTCATTTTTATTTAAGCAGAGAATTTGTTCTAGTGTGCGATGGCCGAACCTGTTCCTTTTCGTGGAGATCATTTCTCCTGCCTTAAGGAAAATCCCTTCACATGGAACAGAGGAGGCTGGAGTGCAGAGAAACTGGTAGAGATGCAGGTATACAGTCTACCTGGGCCCCACAAACTATCAGACAAAGAGAATAAATAAATTCAATTGCTGCACATTTGGCAGACTAACATTTTCAGATGAATTAAACAATAAAATATATATTTTTACAACATTACATGTAAAGAGTCAAGTGGAAGTTTTTCTAAAGTTATTTAATGATATTTATATTATGGAAGCAGATTTTTGACATTTTATCTTTTTCCCGTTTTCAGATATAATAAACACGCACAAAACAAAAGCAAACAGCCAGAACACAAAGCTGGAAAACCCACCGGATCGACCAAAATCAACTCAAAATTCTCCCACACAACAGAACCTCCTCTATTCCTCACTGGCTCCAAATCTCTCAGTGGAATGATCACTGGTTCACTATCTGTCACCACCAAACACTCCACAAATCCCGCGAATGATTCGCTTCCTTATAAACTATTGAATCAGACACCAAAGCAGTTAGGTTCTAAATGAAGCTTCGGACGTCACTGATCACTCTGGCCAAACGAATCAAGCTTCGACACAGAGCTTCTGAAGCAGTGTGTTGATTTTTTTTTTTTTTTTTTGTCCCGTTTGGATCTATAGCCATCAGAATTGTTGTCTTAAGGCCAAGAAAGATGCCAAGCGGATTTATTTTACCAAGTGGATCATCATGGCCTTGCCATATTGGTCCATTTGATTGACCTTTATTATAATGATGAATTTATTTTATTTTCAGTTGCAAACGGGACAGACATGACTGTGGGATAGGACAGGGGGAAAGAATGAAAGAAAGAGAGGGAGAGAAAGAAAGAAAACCAAAGGGGAGAAGAGACGGTGAGAAGGGGGGAAGAGAGAAAAAAACAAACAAATAAAAAAAACAAAACTCCTGGGTCACCTGTATGGAGAAAAAAACCCAGAGGAGACAGCAAACAGCAAAGAGCAACATAATAAAAAAAAACAGCACCATCACAATAAACTAGCTAGCAGTAGATATCAGTAGATACTAAATAATAAACGATATTGTGCAGCACGCAAGATAGACAGCGCACAATGTGCTTTGAGGTAGCAGCCAAGAAAGCTGTAGTCCACGTCTGTGAATACCCATGTGTACACCTGTGTGCATACCTGTGTGGATCAGCATGCTTGCATTCCAAAGGTTTCTCCATGTAACGATCTGCTAGAGGGTGTGGGGGGGCCACAGCCTTGTCCTTTATGGTATCAAGCAGGTATGGAGGAGATCAAAACTCCAGACATCCAGAGGCCCCCAGAACACAAGAGACCAAGGAAGACCCACAGAGGGGCAGCCGCGCCACTGTCCCAGAAAGAGCTGAGGAGAGTCCCAGATGAGGGTTCACTCAGCAGCCGCGGAGCAGAAGCCAGGGGGAGTTGCAGTGACGCGCCCGTGAGCTCCGCCGGCAGCCAGCCGTGCCTGAGTGACCGAGCCCCAGGCCGAGAGGCCGGGGGCACCCCACCTCCGAAGTGGCCCGAGCGAGCCCCAATAAGCGGCCGCCAAGGAGTGAGCCGGTGTGTGTTGATTTTTTTGACACGCACCGGAGCTTCAGCTTCAAGCGGACCATCAGCACTGTTAGTTCTCTCAGTCTCAGAGCAGCGTTTCTAATTTTGATTGAAACTGTCAGAGAAAACGGCAGCCTCGAGCAGCCCGGATATTAGTTTACAGAGGCTGTTAGAATTATATGTCTAATGTTAAAATGTTGGTGACACAATAATTTCATCCTAATGGCACTGACGTATTCATAGGGTTAATTTTTGAGACAGAATATCATGAGGTAGTCACGATTTTGCAAATTTTCCACCTTGTAGTGCAGTTTGCACAGTTTTAAAATGCACTCAGCCTACAAACATTACTGACGAGTCAGGATCTGCACAAAGTGACAGAAACACTGAAGCAGCTGCACATTTTATTCTTATTGTCATGTTTGTCCTGTTTGTCAGGTGACAGCAGAACCAACACAGAGCTCAGAGAGCAATGGTGACACAAGGTCACAGGTGAAACTGGAGGATGACCTGATGGTTCATGACTGTATTTGAAGCACATGTGTGACTGCATGTATGTGGAGTGTCTCACTGTTATTGATCAGGTGACAGAGGCAGCTCTGCCATGTAGCTCAGAGGTGGAGAGGAGAGCTCACAGGTGACTGTAGATTAACTAGTATTTATCATGACAGTTGTCAGGCTGCTGATGTAAACTGATTCATTAGTGTATGTTTGACAAAGAATCTGAATTAACACGTCTCACTTTTTATATGACACGAATCCATGTGTTATTTTATCAGGTGACAGTATGTCCTAGTGCAGTCAGAGGGGAGGAGCCAGGGCCAAAGGTGAGGCCCATCAAGCACAGAATAATAATTTAATCTGAGGATAAAACGCAGGTACTGAGGCTGAAAGAAGCTTCAGTGCTCTCAGAAGACTAAAAACATGCTAAGGTCAACAATGACTCAAACGAGATGAAACAATGCTGCTGTGTGTCCACCAGCAGAGACTGGACAGTATAGATGGAAACCAACATGCCAGCAGTTTGTCTCTGTTAGTGAGAGGAGCAGGCCTGTGTTTGGCTGCTTCACATAGTGGACACTGAGTTGTTGTGTGGGACACCAGTAGGATTAATGTCTGTTGCTGTAACAGCAGCTCATGTTTAGAATAAAAAGCTCACTGATCTGATCGGGGCAACAGTGCCTAAACTGTTGCATCATGTTGCTGAGAGATCTTTTACTTTGTGGTCATCTGAGATCATCATCAACTTTTTTTATAAAGCACTTTAAAACAACCACAGCTGACACAAAGTGCTGTACACTGGAACTGTAAAATAAAATTACATGAGATATAAATAAAACACAAATAAAAGAAGAGTGAAATCATTAATTAAATAACTACTTCAATTAAAAAAGAAACTAAGTCTCACTGAGGTTAAAAGCCAAGGAATAAAAGTGGGTTTTAAGACGTGATGTAAAAGTGGACAGTGAAGGGGCCTCTCTAACATGCATGGGCAAATGATTCCATAACTTGGAGCCACAATAGAGAAGGCCCCGCCCCCTCTGAGCTTCCTCCTGGATCTCGGTACCTCCAGGAGCAGCTGGTCAGCTGACCTGAGAGACCGACAGGGTGTGTGGGGATGAAGAAGCTCAGAGAGGTAAGGCGGGGCAAGACTGTGAAGGCATTTAAAAACAAACATAAGAATTTTAAAATGAACTCTAAAAGACACAGGCAGCCAGTGCAGAGAGGCCAGCACAGGGGTTATATGCTCTCTTTTTTGAGTTCCTGTTAGGAGTCGTGCAGCCGCATTTTGAACCAGCTGCAGACGTGAGAGCAACGACTGACTGACCCCCACATAAAGTGAGTTACAGTCGTCCAGGCGGGAAGAAATAAAAGCATGGATCACTGTTTCAAGGTGCTGCCTCGAAAGAAAAGATTTTACTCTTGCCAGTCGCCTTAAATGATAAAAACCGGACTTCACCACTGCTCTGATTTGGTTGTCCAATTTAAAATCACTGTCCAACTTAAAACCAAGGTCAGTAGATGAGTAGTTTTATGGACAAAACCCACCAGGTCATTCAGTGTTCCCTTAGTACACTGAGTTCCCTTGTCTAGTTCGCGTCTATGTGTATCCTAAGTTCCTATATCCCCGTGTTCAGTCAGTGTTTGTGTCTGCCCTGTTCCCACGTCTCTGTTCCCTTTGTTATAGTGCCTGCCCGTGAGTCTGTGTTATGTTTCCTGTTTTACTTTGAAAGTCCATGTCTGATGTTAATGTGTCTGGTTTTGCTTCCTCTTGTCTCGTTAGGCCTGATTTGCCCCAGCTGTGTTTCCCTCCTGTTACCCATTCCCTGATTGCTCCCTCTGTGTATTTAAGCCCTGTGTTTCTCTGTGTCTGTGTCGCGATCTACTGTTTTCACACAGCCACACCTAACAGGTGCTAATGTATCAGAGATGTTGGTGTACTATAACTGAAGTAATGATGTTAAGTCCTTAAAGTCATATTCTTTATTGTCATGACTGTATTTGAAGCTATTTTTATTTTTGTATGATACCTGATTTATATGAAACATGGCTGCAGTAAACTAAAGTCTACAATACTTAGCCATTTGCTTAATAGTAATTTAACATTATATCATTCACATATAATATAATTCACATCGCACAGAGACTACAAGCCCATTATCATCAATGGAGCTCCAGTGGAGAGGGTGCAGTCCTTCAAGTATCTTGGTGTCCACATCTCCTCAGACCTGACACATTCAGGTCCAGACCAAAAAGGCTAGGCAGCGCCTGTATCACCTACGACAACTGAGGAAGTTCAGGGTCTCTCCAAAGATCCTCAGGATTTTCTATACAGGCGCTGTGGAGAGCATCCTCACACAGAACATGACATCGTGGTTCGGGAACAGCTGTGTGAAGGACCAAAAAGCTCTCCAGAGAGTGATCCGTACAGCAGAACGCTGCTGCAGGATTGCTCTCCCCCCGCTTCAGGACACCTACACCAGGAGATGCCGGACTAGAGCAGATACTGAAGGACCCGTCCCATCCTGGCAACAAACTGTTCCAACTTCTGCAATCTGGTAGAAGGTTCCGCAGCTTCCGGGCAAGGACAGAGAGACTCAAGAGGAGCTTCTATCCCCAAGCCATCCGTGCCCTAAACACACACACCCGCCCTCTCACATCATCTATAACTGACTGAGACAGGACTCTTCCAGACACTCTAAACCCAGGCACAATGTACATTTCAATTCCTTTAATTTTAAATATGTTTATATTGTCTATCCTGTAAAATAGTCAGACGTCTATTCATATTAATGTACAGAATTCACCTGCTTGCTGCTACTACTGCACATTCACCCAGTGTATATAGTATATATATGTGTATATATACTATATATGTGTATATATCACTGCTGACTGTAACTACGCTCAAACTGTTAATGCGATCTTATTTTAATAAACAACACTGTCAAATGCAAAACTGGGGTGGCACTTGGGGTGGCAAGGGATCATTTTAGGGTGGCACATGCATGCCACCCTTCTAGATCCGCCCCTGAAGACATCACATGTTTGCAAAAGTGCTCTAATGTTTTCGGAGACAACCCCTTGGCTTCCGTACTTGCGCATCGCTGTTCCACTGATGTATTGTTGTTCTAGTTAGAGTATTGTTGTTAGCCTATAGCCTATCATTCAGCATCGCCTCACTCAAAACGCGCAATGGGTGCTTCGACTTACGAAAATGTTCGACTTACGAAAGACCTTCGGAAACGAATTAATTTGGTAAGTCGGGGTTCCACTGTACCTTACAGTGTAAACAAGTATGACTAGGTGTCTGTTGAGTCTCAAGTAAGTTGCCTGCAATGATATTTAAAGTCCAGCAGGTGTCAGTATGGAGCAAAACAGCAACACTGTGTCGACACAGTATCGGTACAGTTTGGGGAATGTGCTGAAACGCTTCACGAGGCCTCATCTACCCATCACTAAACAAAACTAACCTCAAACCTGAAATCCTTAGAAAGATATGCAGGGAGACGTGAAGGAGACGACACAGACGAACCAGCGACGAACACGAGACAACACACACTATAAATACACAGAGGGGAAACTACACACAGGAGGGAGGCACGGCCGATTCTGATTGACAAGACGAGACAGGGGAAACGCAAACTGAACACTCTGGCATAAGACACAGACCTTCACAATAAAACAGGAAATGCAGAAGGAAGCCACATAACAAACCCTAAAACTAGAACTCAGGAAACACTAAAAAACTAAGGAACCATGAGAAGGAACCAAAACTCAAAAAACACTGGGCCACCCACCCAGGACCATAACACTTCAGATCTGAGCAAGCACGCTGCCATGGGAACGTGACATTGACAGAGAAACCCCCGGATCCTCCCCCTGACATGACCGCTGTGGGCAGACCTCCACCCGCCCCACTCGGGAGTGGAAACACAAAACATTATTTTATGTCATGTGCTGGAATATACAGGAAATAGGTTTAAATGTTAAACACATTTCATCAAGTCAAAAACAGCTATAATATAATTTAATCTTTTCTTGATGCATAAAATAAAAAGATTAAAAACAATAAAACAATTAAAAGAAAGGCTTTTTAATTTGATTCATTTCTATATGATGGATTATGCAGAAAAAGTCTCGGGCTGAAACGTCTACTTTCTACTTTATTACGTATTCAAGTCGTGTTTTTTTAAAGAGTAAAGTAACCAAATACTTTTGAAAATAAGTAATCAGTAAAGACATGGGATTACTTAGTAACTGAGTGCTTATTTCCAGTAACTTGAGCAGCACAGCTTGTAATGAAGTAAATGTTGTGTATGCTGTGAATGAAAGAGAGCCTGGTGAGGTGAGTCAGTCTTTACACAGCTCTGTTAACAACATGTTGTTGCTGCTGCACAAAGATCAGGAATGCTGCAAACTGAATCTCTGCTGCAGGCAGTGACTCGTTTTTCTAGTTTAAACTTCCCTGGAAGATTGTTCAACTTGAAAACAGCCAACATCATTATCAACACCTCTCACTGTAAACTCAAACCATAAAACCCTTAAGGATCCACGGCCTTATGGTTTTTTAAACTGATGATCTTAAACATGTGAGCTCATCAGAACTGAAAATGAAGACAACCAGTTGTTGTTTTGAAATAAAAGTCCGAGACAAAACTGTTTGGTTCCAGTGTGTCCAAACTCTGATCTTGTGTTTCCTATATTAGAGCTGGAAAGCTGCTGAACACGTTTCCATGTTAGTTCCTGCAGCAGCCACTGAAACAGCATTTCTACAGTCCAGCACTGATTCAGCTCATAACAAGGTTCAGGTTGGTTCCTGCTGTAGACTCTAATAAAAAATGACTATCTATTACAAACCAGACAATTTTTCTTGGATTGACGTTTTGTAAATGTCCACAGCAGTAGGTGGAGGAGGAGGTGGGGCCCTCAGGCAGCAGACTCTCTTTGTAGAACCAGGAAACCAATCAGAAGGAACTCGGGTTAAAGAGAGCGAGGAGGATTCAAATGCAATGATATCCTGCTCAGCTACAGCTGACGGTCAGTGAGAAACAGCAGCTTATTAAAAGTTTTTAAATTACTGACAGACGGAGCAGCTGCTATGTAAAAGTGCAGGTTAGATATTTGGAGCCATCACTGAAATCCTCGATCAGCTCTGCTTTTGACCCCACATCTAAAAATGTCAAAGGACAGTTGGTTTGTAGACGTCAGGCTCTGAGGTTTACCAAGAGAGTCTAACAGGAAACCCAACAGTGCACGTCAGAACTTCTCTGACACTGTTATACCAGAAATGTCCTTACCTGGTTGGCAAACCCACCAACCTGACACACCTGAAGTCTTTGGCACAAGTCGTGTTGACTATGTTCACTCAGGTGCTTGGTCTTCAGACCATGTTGTGATTGATGAACCTGACTTGACTCCTACCAAGACTGACTCAGATCTCACTGCACCACAGCCAGTAAGGTGGAGGCGCTCTGACAGAGAAAGACATCCACCTGAGAAGTTTCCTTATGAGGAAGTAGGAGAGCCGCTGACCTTGGCTATTAGCTCCTTTTCTCAAACCTCAGCTGTTGCATTCTCCACAACTGTTACTCCACCACGTCCACGTTGGTCAACGATGCATGAAGGGACTCGCCCGGTGGCGCCAGTGTCCGGCAGCCTGGCCTCTGTCAGTGCGCCCCAGGGCAGCTGTGGCTACAATGTAGCTGCCATCACCAGTGTGTGAATGTGTGTGTGAATGGGTGGATGACTGAATGTAGAGTAAAGCGCTATACAAATGCAGGCCATTTACCATTTAAGTCGTGTGGAAATGCGGAGAGTCTGTGAGCTGCATTCACAAACAGGTTGGATCACTCTGAATGACAACGATTAGAGGAGGGTCTTCCATCAGTACCAAGCTCTGCTGATTTTCATTAATAAAACTTAAACCTGCTCAGTGAAAAACAGAGTGAAATCAGACAAGACTGAGTCCACTTTTAACTTTGTTTCGTCAGATTTAACAGGAACTCATCTGAAGATCAGAATCAGAATCAGAATCAGAATACTTTATTGATCCCTGGGGGAAATTATTTTTTGTTACAGTGCTCCATTATAAACCAACATTAAGACAAGACAGACAATATGCTAACTAAGAATAGTACAATATATACATATATATACATACATACATACATAAGTCACTTATAAATAAATATTTGGAAAAGAAACATGTGTAGTTGTAGCAGCAAACAGTGTGTTAAGTGGATGCGTTGTACAGGGAGATGGCCACAGGCAGGAATGATTTCCTGTGTCGTTCAGTGGTGCTTTTCGGTAATCTCAGTCTCTCACTGAACGAGCTCCTGTGACTGACCAACATGTCATGGAGTGGGTGGGAGGTGTTATCCAACATTGTCTTTATCTTGGACAGCATCCGCCTCTCCGACACCACCTTGAGGGAGTCCAGCTCCATCCCCACAACATTGCTGGCCTTACGGATCAGTTTATTAAGTCTGTTGGCATCTGCGAAGATCAGCCTCCTCCCTGTACGGGGAAAATTCTTATCAAGTCTGCACCTGTCCTGCTTCAGGTGAAGCCCCGCCTCCTTCCAGGAATCACCTGTGTGTCTGTGTTTGGTGTCCGGGTGTGCAGCTTGTTGTTGGTGTGTGAAGAAGCTGTAAGTTTGCTCTGTTTCCTCCTTTAACAGTTTGTCTTTAGGAACTTTATGAGCAGATCAGGAAGTGAGACGTTTGTATTTACATAAAATAAAACCAATGAGATGATTTGATGATTGGCTGAATCCACTCTGGTTATCAGTCAGTAACTCTGCACTCAAACATTTGTCTTTGATAAACAGTTTAAAACGATCTGAATGAAACTTTGGATCCAACATCACTGGTGGAACAATGATCGTCCCTTTAACTGGAAACAGATGAAACCAGTTTGTTCTTCAGAAGCCGACATTCAGGTTTTACTGAGTGACGTCAAAACAACATGAAGCTGCTCCAGCTCAGTTCAGGGTCACTGCAAACAGAGATAATCAGAAGTAAATACAGACTCTCTCACACACCATCAATATTTAAGGATGTTTTCACTGCGGTTTAAATCCTACATATACTTGATGTTGATGCAGGAGTAAAGCCTCTCAGAATCAAACACATTTAAGCCTCTGTGACTCAGGACTGTGTGAAGTGCACAATCGAACACTTTTTAATCTGTTTCAAGTTAAACACAATGAAGTGTTCAAAGGAAAAACATGTTACTATGTGAATCCTGCTTGATGGACCAGAGCAGAGCCTGCCTCTGTGCTCTGTTCATCACTCTGTCAGTCTGAGTTATTCATGAAGCACAAGCAGCTGATGATAAGCTGGTTAATGTTGGCACACACACACACTGTGACACTGTCAGACATGAGGAAGTGTGCAGGTAAACTCTGCTCAGAAATGACAATGAGGAGGTACACAGACTGATGGAGCTCATAGAGTGAGACGTTTATTTTACATGAAGTAAACCTGATGTATGATCTGATCTGTAGATCAAACTGATGTGTTTAATAACCTGTTGTTTAGGGCTGGGCGATATGGCCTCAAATCCATATCACGATATATTCTTCTGTATAACATATTTTCCACACTTAAAATCCTTTAATTTCCTCAAAAATCGAGAGTGTGCCTTATGTATGAATTCTGGTTGTGCTTACTGACCTCGAACCGATTTTGGCTGCAGAAATCTGTTAAAAATGTTTTAGTACAACTTTGGTAAGCAGCACTGCTTGATGGATCGTCAGAGCATTACGGCTGCCGTAGTGAGGAGCTTCACGGAGTAATCTGGGTCCAAAACTCCGACAGCTTCAGGTCCCAAAGTCAAACGAACACAAAGAGTTAAAAACGGTCTAAATTCTTTCATCTTTAATTAAGAGGACCCGAGGGAAGCTTGGAAAGCTAAACAGAAGTTATTTGGAGAGGAGAGTGACTGCTGTTGGTTGAAAAGAGGTAAAAAAAACTTCAGTGGTTTGGAAACATGGGTTCAGTCAGACGTGGATCAAGTAGACTGTGTGTAAACTTTGCTATGGTGTCATAGCTGCACCACAGAGCAACACTGCAAAGTTCACTAAACATAGATGTTTACATTTTTCATTTATTTTTTTATATTGCAAACATTTGCACTGTTATCAGTATTTGCACACTATTTAATATTATTTTTTGACAACCTTTAAAGTCATTATTCAACACATTGTTATTGTTAAATAAATATTGTCAAATAATCGAGATCTCAATTTCAATGAAAATAACCGTGATTATCATTTTTGCCATAATCGAGCAGCCCTACATCCAGGCATCCATGAAAACAGAATTTATTCAATTTAACGGAGTTAGAAGTTAACAGGAAGTTAGCTCGCTAGTTTCCACTTAAACATTTCATAGCATATTCTGACTGAGAGATTTTTGAAACTAATTCAAACGTACAGCTCTGCTATCACTTCCAACATAAATGAAGACTAAACAGCAGTGGCGTTTGCAGGGTTACTGAAGTTGGACTACCTGGTATATAATGTTGTGCTACATGACTGCTAGCGACACAGCTATGTTAGCATAACATTAGCACAGTGAAGCTGGAGGATGAATGCTAACTTTTTGGCTTTCGCCATATTTCAATAGTGCTTCATCTCTTTGTTATGACTGTCGCCCGCCATAATTGCAGATGATAATTGTTGTAGCTGCTGCGATGCTTTCGACCAAAACAGGCGCAGCTTGATGACATCATCAACATGCGGTATAGTCACAATCTCTATCGTTGGCCAAATTTATATCGTTTCTATCGTATATCGTTTCTATGGCCCACCCCTACTGTTGTTACTGTTGATCAGCTGAGATCAGCTGTGCTACAAACTGGAACTCTGCTGAACTGGATTTACTCGTTTCGTGAACTTTTAAGAACGAATGCTTCCTTGGCTGAAAGCAGTGAACATAATTTAAAAAACAGCTTTACTTGCACATAAATCTGTCAGTAAAGTCTGGATAATAAATTCTGGTGGTGTTATAGGTTCTCTTGGTCAGCTTGGTGTTGGTTTGGCTCCTGCATAAAACAGTTTGCTCTCATATTTGACACTGACAGGAACAAAGAGTAAAAAACACGACAACCAAACTGAAAAAGAGAGACGAGTTAAAGCAGAAGATATTTTGTGTGTCAGAACATGTGATCCTCACCAAGAGAGAAAAGCTCTGATTATTGTTGCTGAACTGTGATGGTGAACAGTCTCCTCTGTTGATCCCAGTGTGACTGAAGTCCGTGTGATGAGTGAGGACTGACCCTGTGTTGGTCGATCGTCTCTAAACAGGATGTGAAGCATCAGTTCAGTCGTATTAAAGCCCTGAATAAACAGTCCTTCTGGATCCACTGTCTGTGTTTGGCTCCTCATCTTCAAAGACTCAACACAAGATGTTGGTCACATCAACATAAAACACAGGATTTGCTGCAGATGTTGAAGTGTGTTCTCCATATGAGAGAAGCTGCTGATCGTGTTTGTATGTTAGCACCTGTAGGATCGATGAACAGCTCTGACTCAGTTCACTAACCAGGCTCAGGGGAATAACTGGGATATTTCCCCAACAGAGACATCCTGCTGGGATAGTTTTCCTGCTCTACACTCTGGTGTTTCTGCTCAAAGAACAAGAAAATGAATTTCCATGAGCCTACAGATCGTGGACTTCTTTGAGAAACTTAAAGAAGACGCTTTTCTTTCCTTAGATTGAACTTAAACAAAGGATTTGAGGAGCAGAAAAGTTTTTAAAGAGAAATTAAACATATTAATAAATATTCTGTTTATTTTACGTTATTTAGGTGTTTAGGTTATTTTTCTGTTTTCTGTCACACGTCTGCTCTCGAGTCGTTATCAACAGTGTATCAATGCATTCCTGTGGGTGGAGACAGAAACACACACCCAAAAAGAGCTCAGAGCAAGAATAAAAGAGGAGGAGACAGGATCAGAGTGGGACAGTGGAGCTTATTGTTGGTGTCTCTGTGTGAAGAAACTGTAAGTTTGCTTTGTTTCCTCCTTTAACAGTTTGTTTGTTTCTGTGATGTTTGGACCTGATGTTCTCCATCACACCGACACTCTCTCTCCCCTCTGTTCCATGTGACAGAGGGGAGAGAGAGTCTCTCACTCAGAGAACCAAGGTTACAATGTAACCACACGTTCAGCTCTTGTGTTTGAATCCTCATGATTATAGATTATTGATTGGCTGGAATCAAACAGTTTGAAGAACATTTATTCGTGTGGTAGTTTCAGCTGCTGCTCACAAATCTGATAACAGGAACAAGTTAGTTCCACGAGGAAGACGTTCGTCTGGGCGCGTTGGCCTCGTCGGTCATGTGACCGTGTTACTGTTCGGGCTCAAACTGATACGAGTGGTTTAGCAGGTGTGACAGGACGATGCTGCACAGCCTCATTGTTCAGGTGTGAGTCAGACTCTGAGTCTTTATACAGTCCTGTTTAACAACATGTTGTTCCTGTTGATGTGTCACAGAGATCAGCTGTGCTAAACTCTGCTGCGTGCAGCTACTAGTTTCTCTAGTTTGGTGATGGAAACGTCGATGAGACTGTTTCCATCACCAAACATCACGAGGAACACCTCTGAGTCTGATTCTGACTCTGTGCATAAAACCACAATTATCCCTTCATGTCTGTTCATCTGATTCTGTAATGTGAGAAACTTTGATGTCTGAATTTTGTTCTATCATTAAAGGATGTTGGCTGCTGTGTTTGCACATGCTCAGTGTGACAGGATGTTGGCTGCTCTATTTGCACATGCTCAGTGTGACAGGATGTTGGCTGCTGTGCTTGCACATGCTCAGTTTGACAGGATGTTGGCTGCTCTATTTGCACATGCTCAGTGTGACAGGATGTTGGCTGCTGTGCTTGCACATGCTCAGTTTGACAGGATGTTGGCTGCTCTATTTGCACATGCTCAGTTTGACAGGATGTTGGCTGCTCTATTTGCACATGCTCAGTGTGACAGGATGTTGGCTGCTCTATTTGCACATGCTCAGTGTGACAGGATGTTGGCTGCTCTATTTGCACATGCTCAGTGTGACAGGATGGTGGCTGCTGTGTTTGCACATGCTCAGTGTGACAGGATGGTGGCTGCTGTGCTTGCACATGCTCAGTGTGACAGGTTGTTGGCTGCTGTGTTTGCACATGCTCAGTGTGACAGGATGGTGGCTGCTGTGTTTGCACATGCTCAGTGTGACAGGATGGTGGCTGCTGTGCTTGCACATGCTCAGTTTGACAGGATGTTGGCTGCTGTGTTTGCACATGCTCAGTGTGACAGGTTGTTGGCTGCTGTGTTTGCACATGCTCAGTGTGACAGGTTGTTGGCTGCTGTGCTTGCACATGCTCAGTGTTACAGGATGTTGGCTGCTGTGCTTGCACATGCTCAGTTTGACAGGATGTTGGCTGCTCTATTTGCACATGCTCAGTGTGACAGGATGTTGGCTGCTCTATTTGCACATGCTCAGTGTGACAGGATGTTGGCTGCTCTATTTGCACATGCTCAGTGTGACAGGATGGTGGCTGCTGTGTTTGCACATGCTCAGTGTGACAGGATGGTGGCTGCTGTGCTTGCACATGCTCAGTGTGACAGGTTGTTGGCTGCTGTGTTTGCACATGCTCAGTGTGACAGGATGGTGGCTGCTGTGTTTGCACATGCTCAGTGTGACAGGATGGTGGCTGCTGTGCTTGCACATGCTCAGTTTGACAGGATGTTGGCTGCTGTGTTTGCACATGCTCAGTGTGACAGGTTGTTGGCTGCTGTGTTTGCACATGCTCAGTGTGACAGGTTGTTGGCTGCTGTGCTTGCACATGCTCAGTGTGACAGGATGTTGGCTGCTGTGTTTGCACATGCTCAGTGTGACAGGATGTTGGCTGCTGTGTTTGCACATGCTCAGTGTGACAGGATGTTGGCTGCTCTATTTGCACATGCTCAGTGTGACAGGATGTTGGCTGCTCTATTTGCACATGCTCAGTGTGACAGGATGGTGGCTGCTGTGTTTGCACATGCTCAGTGTGACAGGATGTTGGCTGCTGTGTTTGCACATGCTCAGTTTGACAGGATGTTGGCTGCTGTGAAAGCTGAATGCTCTGTGGTTAGAAGTGATGTCACACATTAGGATAACTGTGCTCGCTCTCTGTCAGAGTAACAGAGAGCGAGCAATTTGACCACATGACCCTCAGTACACAGCATGATGTGTGCGCTGTAAACAGGAAGTAGAGGAGCAGGACTGAGGTAAACCTCTGAGGGATCAAACTGAGACTGAGCTCCAGATGTTTCCACATGTTTCTGCTCTGCGTGTGTTTGATGATTATTTCAGGTATAGATGATGGAATATGGCCAGTCTGATGTGAGCCTGCTTCTCTGACAGCGCCTCTCTGTGCTGCCCCCTGCTGGCTCTGATCATTACTGACTGAGTCCTTGCTGCCACTTTATTAGGTACAGCTTGCTAACACAGGCTCAGACCTGCTTTGCCTTCAGAGCTGAGCCTTAAATCTTCATGGCTCAGATTCAGCGAAGTGCTGGAAACATCCCTCAGAGTCATGTGATCAGTGACGTCTGCTTTCAGCACTGACAGATAGACAGGATATATAATAATAATAATCAAATGCTGATTTTTTTTCAGCCCTTTGTCTGAATGCTAATCCAGCTGTGTGTGTTTGTAATGACAGTAAATAAATGTCAGACTTACAGCTCCTGCTTTACTGCATTAAAGTGATCAGATGAGTTCAGCACTTTGACATGGATGGTAGTGAGAGCAGGAAATGACAAATGTAGCACAGCAGCAGCGTTTAACAGAAACTCTGGGATGAACATCATTCATAGAACAGCTTCCAGCTTCTTTTGCTCGGCTACAG
This sequence comes from Copadichromis virginalis, assembly GCF_057382275.1. Classification (NCBI taxonomy): domain Eukaryota; kingdom Metazoa; phylum Chordata; class Actinopteri; order Cichliformes; family Cichlidae; genus Copadichromis; species Copadichromis virginalis. The sequence continues at coordinate 10,451,272 of NW_028188589.1, forward strand.
TTTGGATGGATTTGCATTTAAAGATGCAACAAGACTAAAATGGTTAGGGTCAGGAGGTCAAAGGTCAGAGCTCCTGTGGGTCTGAGGGCGGCCTCACGCTGGAGAAGGATGAAGGAGTCTGACCTGAGCCAGTGTTTGACATGAACACATCAGCACTGCTGTCAGTGAGCCTAACGACAGCCGTTAGCATCATTTCAGTGTTTCAGTCATAAAAACACTTCCTGTCACTGTGGTGGTTACAGTGACATCATGCAGTTTGTGCTTTGACCTCCAGAGGGCGACAAATCAGCACAGACAGAGAGCTCCATTCAAACTTTGCTGCCATCAGGAATAATTCTTCAAATATAATCATCAGTGTTTGAGCAGTTATGATATCAGGGACAATCTAGACATGTGTGACAATACTGAACATGTCACATGACACACCTCAAACATCATGTGATCCACTCTCAGTCTGCACTTTCATTCATGACTTCAACAGGTTGAAATGAGCTTTGAAGAAACATTCAGTGAAATAAATCTTTCATGGATTCATGTGAGCAGCAGATGAACTTTGTACCAACAACATCTTCAATAACAGAGTCTGAATGAAGCTCAGGTGTTGATGCTGCTCACTGATTGGACGCTTGGTTTCAGCTCTGCTCTCAGTCTTTACTGCACAGGTGAAGGTAGAAAGTGTGACTGGATCTATAGACTGGAAACAGAGAAACATGCTGAACATTTGAAGCTTTGCAGCAGAAATGTTCATGTTACAAATACAGCAGAGCTGATCTGGGATCAGTGTGTTCACACCTGCAGCTACAACAAGGTTTCATGTCTCCACACGTCAGCATGTGAACTTTACTCTGACTCAGTCTGAGCAGTCAGACGGCATATTTAAGTGTGCCTATGCCAAAAGGCACACTTATTACTATTGCTCGGATTTATTATTATTATTATTATTATTCTTTTTCCGCCTGAAATTTTGGACCGTAACTTGCCCCACAGTTTTGAGACAAGGTTCACATATGATATATCATTGTGTGCGGCTGGAGCTGGAATGAGTTGCTATGACTTTTGGTGGTTATTACTTCTATAGTTTTTTAAATATTAATATTTTAGTGAAAATTTTCCCACGCTTATGTGCCGCACAGTTTTGACACAAGGGTTACATATTTTACATCATTTTGTGCGGCTGGGTCTGGACTACTATGCTATGACTTTTGGTGTTCATAACTTTTATAGTTTTGTAAATATTTACATTTTAGTGCAAATTTGCCTTAAAACTCAAAATCCCACAATGCAAAGCACGCCTCTACCGAGTGAAACAATGGCGGCCACCATTTCGTTTAATATATTGCTCTTATTCGTGTTTCTAGGTCACAAAGTAAACTTTTAAGATATTTTCAGGTGAGAATGTAGGTGTGTAATCGTCAAATATCTGCTCGTTTTGTCAAAACATCCCATATTAGCAAGAGATTTCTCACGATGTTGCTGCTAGCCGCGGCTAGCTAGCGAACGTAGTTTGACCGGAAGTGTGGCGTCCCGCTTGCCCTTCACAATAAGAGCATTATAGCGGATTATAATGGGGGACGCTTTTATTTTGTATAACTACCGGAAGTAGTTCCTGTGTACTGACGGTTGCTTAACCTCGCACTAATGCTATTTAGTTGCATAGTGTGAGCAGTTTGAAGTGTATTATATATTTCTGATCTTTATATTTGATTATGTTAACTATGTTGTATTATGTTTATATTTGAGTATTTGACTTGTCTATTCTCTTTATTTAGTGTTATAAGAGATGCTAAGCACTAACTTTAAAATGGATATTACCAACTCACAACTGAACCGCGTCCATGCTTACTGATGTTACTGATTCATTTTAGTAATTGACTAAGATGAAGCATTAGCTTTTCAGCTGCAGTTTGCTGGTAATCCTGCTATGTTAGTTTTGTGTCATACTCATTCCTGAGACCGTGGAATTTTGTAAAAACATGATTATTTTTGCTTAATGTGTTTTTTTTATATATATGTTGTTGTATTTTACTATGTTGATAATCACACAGTGTTTACTGTGATGTGCAAAGGGCCAGCAGCAGAGTTGGAGTGGTGTTTGCCCCAGCATCTGAATAAACGGAACAGTCCGAGCCACAAATTGAACGCCTGGTTGAATTGAACTACCTGGGGCCAGGTAGGGCATTAACAGGGAGAGGGGGACACAAAGATATACTTTTCTTTCTTACTCTCATATAAAATATTTAGCTTTTATTAAATAGTGATCTGAATCTTACAACCAAAGTTTGTATAATAATACACAAGATTGGCTGTAGACTATGTTAATCATTCAGAACACTGTGTAAAAATAACAAAAAACAAAAAGTGAATGCAAAAGTGCATAAATATTTATTTTACGTGTTTGATGTGTGTGGCAGGGCGTGGTCTGCAGTGCCGCTGCAGGGGAGGTGGACCCACCTCAGGGGCATCTGCAATCACGCCTCTCAGGTGTAAAGTCTGTGCTCTCTCTGCTTTTTGTTTTTTTGTATGTGTCGGGCTGTGAGAGGAAAAGCTACAGCCAGCTGTTTGGGTACAGCAACTATGTGTGAAAAGTGGTCCATAACGTAATGCTTCACAGCGTGTTCATGCAAACATTGTCGGGTCTGCTTATGAACCTCTGCGCACAGCGTCTACAAATCGGGGCTGTACGAAGTCACCTCATCTTTACACAAAACTGTAAGCTGTCATCTGTGAGGTGCGAGCGGTGTTTGGGTTTTATCATAGTTCATGGTGGAGAATGGCTGCTCTGCTGAGTTTTGCTCTCTGTAGCCGTTTGAATGGCAAACTACACTCATTGGCGGCGGCATAGGCACACTTAAAATTTCTTCAGAAATTTTCGCTTTCTAGTTTTAAAGTTAACACATCAGCACACACAGAGCTGAGCCCCTCCCACCTGTGCTGAGTTTCAGGTGGAGCCCCGCCTCCTTCCAGGAAGCAGCTCACCTGTGTGTCCGTGTTTAGTGTCCAGGTGTGGAGTGGAGCTTGTTGTTGGTGTGTGAAGAAACTGTAAGTTTGCTTTGTTTCCTCCTTTAACAGTTTGTCTTTAGGAACTTTACTGTTTGTTCAGCTCGTGTTTGATTTCTTCACACAACAAACTGTGTGTGTTTGTATTTCCGGTCTCTCCATTAAAGTCAGTGTGTAATGTTTCCTGGCTAACATCAGCTGTGTGCAGCTTAGTTCAGCACAAATCTGCCGCTCCATAGTTCACGGTAACGGACTCACAGCTGGACCAACGAGGCCGAGTGTGTCCGCCACTCTGAGCTACGTTCGTGTTTGTGTACTTGTAGTTTGTACTTTGAGTTCACTCAGAGCCCACAGAGGACGCAGCGTACGTGATGACGTCACAGCCCTTTACCTCCTTTACTGTCACTGTGATTAATATTTACACACGAGACACCTGCAGAGCTCTGACGCTAAGCTAGCACACAGCATGCTAACACTAAGCTAACGCTAAGCTAGCCAAGAACCCAGAGTGACGTAAAGCTGAGTAAACACTGACCCCAGACCAGCACCGTGATAAAGTGAGCTGCTGCTGCTGAACTTGAACAGGTAACAAAGTGATGAGCAGTCAGGCTGCAGGTTTCTACCTGTTCATGTTTCTACAGTAGAATCACTTTGAAGTGTCTTTGTGCTGTTTCATCTTTGATTTGTGTTCATAAACACTCAGAGAAACATCACGTGACCTCATCAGGATCTGTGTTGGTGTGTGGGGCTGTACCTCAGCTTTATGTTGTTACATGCTCATTTGTTCATTTTAACATCAAAGTAATGTTATGAGGAGTAATGAAGTAACGTACTCCATTACTTTTAATCAAAGTGTTCTGTGTAATATGTGTAATAATGACTGTTTTGAGTAATGACCAACACTGATCACAACAAAGAGGAAATGCCTCCAACATGCACAAACATTTGAGCCACAACATGCAGTTAATGTGCACAAATGTCTTTGATATGCTGCTCAGTGATGGTGGTGACTGTCAGAGCAGAGCTACTGAGAATCAATAAGTAATATCAATGATGGGATCAGAATCACTAAATTCTTCTCATCCCTGTCAGTATCATACATGTGCTGTATAATGTGATAAATGTAGAGGTGCTGGCTGTTCTCTCACTCTGCTGTTTAGCTGTAAAGGACGCCTCCCTGCCTTTGTCTCATTCATGACCTTTAATAGTCTCTTCTAACATGCAGAGATCTGTATGATCTGTTTCATAGAGTCTAACCAGCCTGTACAGGTAACAACAACAGTCACTGCATCACTGACACACAAACGTCATCTCTGTCAATAACAACATTCATACATGGAATAAAAACACATCAGTGGATCATTGCTGGAGCTGATGTTTGTGCTCCTGGTGCAAAGGCTCTCAGTTTCCTCCTTGAAATAACATCAGTGGTGGGTCAGCGACATGCTTTCTTTCCCTCTCAGGTTTAAATATCTGGGACTCTCCACCGTTTGGTTTTAGAGCTGAAGAAGCTTCTCAGATGAAACGTCTTCCCGAAACTTAAAGACGTCTCTTTTCTCTCCAAGCTCCTTAGATCACATGACCTGGATGACTGAACCTACAGACATATTGACCTGGTTTCATGGTCACATGACAGGTCAGAGGTCAGCGACTGTAACTCAGTTCCTCCTGTTAATGTGAACTCACTGAGTGTTTGTGGTTTACCTCTCAGACTGACTGAAGATGATGATGGAGGAAGAGGAGGACAGAGCAGAGTCTGCAGGGTCCAGCTGTCCGTCTGTGAGGAGTGACCGGTCCAAACGTCAACCTCCAGCCTTCAGTGGTGAACCTGGAGCAACGAGGTCAGAGAGCTGAACTCACTGAGTAACAGAAATAATTCTGCACTGACATTATAATCAGTGTTGACTCTGGTTGATTGTCTGACTGTGTTTGTGAGCTGAGAGGAAATGAAAATGAGTTTGTAACAAAAATCAGTTTTGTCCAGTTTTCCTGTAAAAAGCTGAACTCTAATCTAAGAGGATGTTACTGACAGGAAACAGCTGCATTATCTGCAGTCTGTGTGACCACAGCTGCTTCAATCATGTTTGTGTCTGCAGAGGTCAGAGGTCACAGTCTGCAGGGCCCAGCTGTCCGTCTGTGAGGAGTGACCGGTCCAAAGATTATAATCCAAACTTCAGTGGTGAACCTGGAGCAACGAGGTCAGAGAGCTGTGATGACTCCTTTACATGTTTGTGTTTCCTGGATAAATATGACCTGAAACATCCTCAGATTGTTACAAAGATTCATTAAAAAGAAAACAATGAAAGAGAAAAGATCCAAATGTTCGACTTGGTCATTTGCTGTTTGAGGACAGTGATGCTCATATCTGTGGGGAAAGTGTGACCTGAGTGGGTTCATGTTTGTCTTTAAAGAACAGAGCTGCTCTGATTCTCTTTGTGTCTGATCTGTTAAACAGTCTGAGAGGTCACACAGAGACCCAGCAGCTAAAGCCTGGATCATACTGGCTGCTGTTACTCCATCAGGACAACACTGAACCACAGTGGTGTGGATGTAGTGGATAAATCCCACCATACTGATGCTCAGAGTTAACCACAGGGAACAAAACCAGATGTTACCTTCAGATTGTGACCTTTGGAGTGGACGATGCAGATTTCAATAGAGAATAAATGTTGTTGTTTTTCAGCTGTGAAGAAAGAATCTAATTTTCTGAACTTAAGAATTTATGATGCTGGAAACAACATGGAGACTATAACACAACATTTCCACTGTGTTCATAGAATGAATGTAAAACTGTCAGACATTCATTAAATATGCAAAATGTCTACAGAAGCATCAGAGGGTCAGACGTGAAGCACTCAGTGATTTTGATCAAATGACTCATCAGTTATTGATCTGTACTACACTGATCTACCACGTTAGTAAAGCTGGTGTTCTGGTGGTGGAGGGAGACTCGGATCATGTTCTGGTTTTGGAGCAGTGATCTGCTGATGGTTCAGTTTGATGAGCTTCTTCAAAATCATCCCTGACATCACCACTGAAAGGACGTCCATGAAAACAGACTGAAAATTACTGATATGTTCACAATCTGAGAGTTTAAAACTTGACAGACTTGATTCAGATGAAGTTATTTGAGCAGAAACTCCTGGATCTTTATCCTGTGTGGATCTAATCCTTCATGGTTCCTCCACAGAGTGGAGCAGCAGAGCTCAGAGGTTCCCAGTGGTCAGTCTGCCCAGCAGCATCAAACACAGCTGGACTCCATATTTATGGTCTGTACATGTACAACAACTACTTTATTATTAATATTAATAATGATGCATTTATTTATAGGTCCCTTTCAGAACACCAAGGACTCTGTGGACTAAATGACCAAAAGAAACAAACTTTGAAATCAGACGGTGCAAATGTGATCACAGGGAAACGTTTTAAACATCGAGGCTTTAAACAAAAACCAAAGTGAAACAGTTTGTAGTCGAGATCAGTGGGAATGAAGCTGAATAACTGTTTCTTCAATATCTTTGATCTCTTAAAAAAGAAAAACTAGCTGAAAGTCTGGCTGCTCTTATGAAAAGTACAGAGAAATTATGGGTCGCTCAACACTTGTGCACAATATAAGAGTTTAAATAAATCTAAAGAATAACTCAAAGTCCTACAATCATACTGATAAAGTCATCTACAGCTAACTATCCAAGTGGATTTGTTTAAGACAGCTCCATCTGCTGGTGGCCCTCTGCAGGTGCATGAAAGGGGCGTGTTTATAGTGAAAGTAGTAGAGAAAGTAAACCCCACGGGAAGGAGGAGGACTCTCAGCAGCTTCCAGCTCATATTCAGACATTTGACTTCTCACTGAAAGCAGCAAGTTTGAGTGTCTGTACCTTAGTTAGAAGAGATAACATGTCAGTAGTAATTAGAGTTGATTGAGCAATGCTGTCCTTGTAATGTAGTTTATGATTTTTATGGACAAGTCCAGTTTTTCTGTAGAGCCTCTCAACTTGGTGACAGCAGTGGAAGTTCACGTGTAAACCAGAGCAGCAAATCAGGTCCAAATGTGTTGTTCACAGTGAGTGGGATCATCATTGGCTGCTATGTTAACCTCCTGCAGCAGGATGTCTTTGGTCAGAGAATGGATAGATCACTAAGTCATTGTTGAGTTTAGGGAGACAGTAGACAGTTGGAGGAGGTTCAGCCAGTTGACACACAGTAGATAAAATAACTGAAGGCAGGAGCAGACACCTGTATGACTTTCCACCTCTCACATAGATTATTGTCCCTGGGCAGCGCCACAGGGCTGGTAGATGTAAACAAAGCTGGAGGAGAGGATTTATTCATCTGAGAAAAGTCACAGAGTTGTGTCTTGATGCTCAATCATCCAGGTACGTAAATCCCAAAAAGCTTGATTCTGTTCATCTGGATGTTTTCAGTGGGAGAAACGTTTCATCATCATCAGGTGACTTCTTCAGTCTCAGCTGACTGCAGGTTTCAATCTCATAAACAGGACATTTGTATGACTGAAACCAGCCCACTGAAGGAACAATGGGCTGGGAGGTCAGTTCATTGATCATTGGTACGCATATTGTCAGGACCATTGATCAATGGTTGTTGATCAATGGTCATGAGTCCAGTTCACAGAGAGCTGGGGAATGGCTGCAATCACAGCATGTAAGATGGTGACAGTTGTACCCTTAGGCCCCTCCTCCATTCAGAGATGGTCTTTCCTTTTCACATAAATGGCCTCCTTGACTCCGCCCTCAAACCAGCGTTCACATTTACTCAGGACCTTCTTGATGTGAAGTTCTTCTGCTTCGCTGGCTGCTGTGTCTGTGGGGATGGTGTTTGTTCTGTGTTGTAGCGTCCTGATGACGCCCAGTTTGTGCCCCAGTGGATGATGAGAGTCAAACCTTAAATACTGATCTGTATGTGTAAACAGAGTGAACCTTTAAGACCAGTTGTCTGTACGATCAACTCAGTCACCTGAAACATCTCCAAGTTTCTGGCTTTGATCATCAACCTGTTGGTAGTTCAGCTCTGAACACCAGTGAAATGTTTCTCCCACTGAAATCGCTGCATTCATATGAACAGCATCAACGTTTTGGGATCATGGAGTTGTGGACAAAGTCTCAGTTAATCAGATAAAGTCAAACCTATAATTGGTAAAGAGTTCGTGGATGATATGCCCCTTGATCGTAAAGAAGTGGATGTTGTGTGGACTAAAGTTCAGAGTGGTGGGTCATTCATAAATATTCTGTTCCAGCTGCTGGAGGACAACATCATCACTTTTGTGAAGAACGAGCTGAAGAAGATCCAGAAGGCTCTGAATCCAAATAAGCCCCAGTGCTTGGAGTTTCAGAGGGAGGATGATGAGCAGAGGAGCAGCAGCAGAGAGGCATTTGTGAAGATCACAGTGGACTTCCTGAGGAGAATGAAGCAGGAGGAGCTGGCTGACCGTCTGCAGAGCAGTAAGAGGATTTATCTAAAGATTTAAGCTGCTGGATAAATGAACATTTTCCAGAGATGGAAGATGGAGCAACATGTTTTAAAGATTAGTTCTTTTTGGAGTTGAGTGTTTATTTTTCTTCTCATTCAGAACTTCAAGCTGCAGTTTGTCATCGTAACCTTAAATCCACCCTGAAGAAGAAGTTCCAGTGTGTGTTTGAGGGCATCGCTAAAGCAGGAAACCCAACCCTCCTGAATCAGATCTACACAGAGCTCTACATCACAGAGGGAGGGACTGCAGAGGTCAATGATGAACATGAGGTCAGACAGATTGAAACAGCATCCAGGAAACCAGACAGACCAGAAACAACCATCAGACAAGAAGACATCTTTAAAGCCTCACCTGGAAGAGACGAACCAATCAGAACAGTGCTGACAAAGGGAGTGGCTGGCATTGGGAAAACAGTCTTAACACAAAAATACAGCCTGGACTGGGCTGAAGACAAAGCCAACCAGGACATCCAGTTCATATTTCCATTCACTTTCAGAGAGCTGAATGTGCTGAAAGAGGAAAAGTTCAGCTTGGTGGGACTTGTTCATCACTTCTTTACTGAAACCAAAGAAGCAGGAATCTGCAGCTTTGAAGACTTCCAGGTTGTGTTCATCTTTGATGGTCTGGATGAGTGTCGACTTCCTCTGGACTTCCACAAAACTACAATCCTAACTGACCCTAGAAAGTCCACCTCAGTGGATGTGCTGCTGATAAACCTCATCAGGGGGAAACTGCTTCCCTCTGCTCGCCTCTGGATAACCACACGACCTGCAGCAGCCAATCAGATCCCTCCTGACTGTGTTGGCATGGTGACAGAGGTCAGAGGGTTCACTGACCCACAGAAGGAGGAGTACTTCAGGAAGAGATTCAGAGATAAGAAGCAGGCCAGCAGCATCATCTCCCACATCAAGAAAGCTCGAAGCCTCCACATCATGTGTCACATCCCAGTCTTCTGCTGGATCACTGCTACAGTTCTGGAGGATGTGCTGGAAACCAGAGAGGGAGGACAGCTGCCCAAGACCCTGACTGAGATGTACATCCACTTCCTGGTGGTTCAGGCCAAAGTGAAGAAGGTCAAGTATGATGGAGGAGCTGAGACAGATCCACACTGGAGTCCAGAGAGCAGGAAGATGATGGAGTCTCTGGGGAAACTGGCTTTTGATCAGCTGCAGAAAGGAAACCTGATCTTCTATGAATCAGACCTGACAGAGTGTGGCATCGATATCAGAGCAGCCTCAGTGTACTCAGGAGTGTTCACACAGATCTTTAAAGAGGAGAGAGGACTGTACCAGGACAAGGTGTTCTGCTTCATCCATCTGAGTGTTCAGGAGTTTCTGGCTGCTCTTCATGTCCATCTGACCTTCATCAACTCTGGACTCAATCTGCTGGAACAACAACAAACAACCTCCCAGAAGTCTGAAACAGGAGAATCTGCAGAGACACACTTCTACCAGAGTGCTGTGAACAAGGCCTTACAGAGTCCAAATGGACACCTGGACTTGTTCCTCCGCTTCCTCCTGGGTCTTTCACTGCAGACTAATCAGACTCTCCTACGAGGTCTGATGACACAGACAGGAAGTAGCTCACAGACCAATCAGGAAACAGTCCAGTACATCAAGGAGAAGCTCAGTGAGAATCTGTCTGCAGAGAAAAGCATCAATCTGTTCCACTGTCTGAATGAACTGAATGATCGTTCTCTAGTGGAGAAGATCCAACAGTCCCTGAGATCAGGAAGTCTCTCCACAGATAAACTGTCTCCTGCTCAGTGGTCAGCTCTGGTCTTCATCTTACTGTCATCAGAAAAAGATCTGGATGTGTTTGACCTGAAGAAATACTCTGCTTCAGAGGAGGCTCTTCTGAGGCTGCTGCCAGTGGTCAAAGCCTCCAACAAAGCTCTGTGAGTAAATCTGTGATCAGGCTTTTATCTATAACATAAACAGTGTAATGTGTGATGGGCCCTTAAAAACTTAAACATATTTATTTACATGATCATCAGCACTAAATACAGTATATTATAGTTAATGTTTGATAGCAGCAGTAAATGTCAGTGTCTTAGACATATATGGACTTCAGCTTTAATCAAAGTCATATCCAGAATCATCCTGTAAGTAAACTTTATTCATACAGCAGCTTTCACAGGTGACAAACCACAAAGTGCTTTACAACAGAAACAGGCAATAAAAACACAGAAGATAAAAACATTAAACAGCAAACACCGAACATCATACAGCCTAAAACTAGTTAAAGGCCACTCTGAATACTAGAGTCTGAATAAATGAGTTAGTGGGACCAGTAACAGCCTTTAACTGGAAGATCTCATATGCGAGAAGAGCTGTAGGATTGTAGAAAGTCAGAAATATAGACTGGGACTAAAACTTTAAATAAAGCCTAAAATGAACTGGTTACCAGTGTGAAGAGATTAAACTGGAGTAATGTCCAGTCTGTTTCATGTGCTGGTTAAAAGCCTCGCAGCATCATTCTGTACTGACTGAAGATGTTCAAAGACTGTGATGGAGCCATAGGTGATCAACTCCCTCATTCCTCCTCTGGTCTTATTGCTCAGCTGAAGAGGAGTTCACTTCTATATGTTACAATCAGCATCACCAGTACAGCTCCAAGGATCTGCAGCTGCTGGCAGATTCAGTCATGCATGCTTGATTGTTTTTCAGGCTCTCAGGTCAGATGAAGTCATATTCTTTATGAATCAGCATAAGAAGTCAATACAAATTCAAAGCAAATCAAGATGAGCGTTTATTCTTGTTTTAACAAATATATGAGCGAGAGGCACCTTTTTAGTCTAAAGTTATAATCATCTGCCACATTTCTAATCTCTTTACTACGTGGACTTTTAAAATATTTTCTGTTCCCCCAGACTGAGTCTCTGTAACTGGTCAGAGAGTTCATTTAACTTGTCATTTGATAACAGTTTGTTATTAAATTACAGTTTTTCAAATTGTGTTTTTATTTTGTTTTTTAGGCTGTTTGTCCCTGACCTCTCAGACAGAGGCTGTGAAGCTCTGTCCTCAGCTCTCAGCTCCCAGTCCTCTAGTCTGAGACAGCTGGACCTGAGTAACTCTGACCTGCAGGATTCAGGAGTGAAGCTTCTGTCTGCTGGAGTGAAGAGTCCACACTGTAAAATGGAAACTCTCAGGTCAGGATTTAACATTTTCCATTGATGATCACGTTAAACCTGATTTCTATTACTGCATAAACAGGAAATTGATTTTTAAAAAAGTCTTAATGTAGAAATTAGTGTCTGGGGTTTTTAGTGATATTTGTTCACTTTCTGTCTTTCATTTGCAATGAAATGTCCCATCTGCTCCTCTGAGTCCAAAATCTTTATTTTAGCAGTGCTTCATCCACCAAACCTTCTAGTTCGATTCCTGTATGCTGAAAGTTTTTACAGAGCTGTTTGTTCAGATATCAGAATTTGATTTTCAGAAACATTTAGTAATAAAAATATGATCAATTGATTATTTCTGACTGAAAAGATGAAATGTACAGGGAGTGCAGAATTGTTAGGCAAATGAGTATTTTGTCCACATCATCCTCTTCATGCATGTTGTCTTACTCCAAGCTGTATAGGCTCGAAAGCCTACTACCAATTAAGCATATTAGGTGATGTGCATCTCTGTAATGAGAAGGGGTGTGGTCTAATGACATCAACACCCTATATCAGGTGTGCATAATTATTAGGTAACGTCCTTTCCTTTGGCAAAATGGGTCAAAAGAAGGACTTGACAGGCTCAGAAAAGTCAAAAACAGTGAGATATCTTGCAGAGGGATGCAGCAGTCTCAAAATTGCAAAGCTTCTGAAGCGTGATCATCGAACAATCAAGCGTTTCATTCAAAATGGTCAACAGGGTCGCAAGAAGTGTGTGGAAAAACCAAGGCGCAAAATAACTGCCCATGAACTGAGAAAAGTCAAGCGTGCAGCTGCCAAGATGCCACTTGCCACCAGTTTGGCCATATTTCAGAGCTGCAACATCACTGGAGTGCCCAAGAGCACAAGGTGTGCAATACTCAGAGACATGGCCAAGGTAAGAAAGGCTGAAAGACGACCACCACTGAACAAGACACACAAGTTGAAACGTCAAGACTGGGCCAAGAAATATCTCAAGACTGGTTTTTCTAAGGTTTTATGGACTGATGAAATGAGAGTGAGTCTTGATGGGCCAGATGGATGGGCCCGTGGCTGGATTGGTAAAGGGCAGAGAGCTCCAGTCCGACCAGCAAGGTGGAGGTGGAGTACTGGTTTGGGCTGGTATCATCAAAGATGAGCTTGTGGGGCCTTTTCGGGTTGAGGATGGAGTCAAGCTCAACTCCCAGTCCTACTGCCAGTTTCTGGAAGACACCTTCTTCAAGCAGTGGTACAGGAAGAAGTCTGCATCCTTCAAGAAAAACATGATTTTCATGCAGGACAATGCTCCATCACACGCGTCCAAGTACTCCACAGCGTGGCTGGCAAGAAAGGGTATAAAAGAAGAAAAACTAATGACATGGCCTCCTTGTTCACCTGATCTGAACCCCATTGAGAACCTGTGGTCCATCATCAAATGTGAGATTTACAAGGAGGGAAAACAGTACACCTCTCTGAACAGTGTCTGGGAGGCTGTGGTTGCTGCTGCACGCAATGTTGATGGTGAACAGATCAAAACACTGACAGAATCCATGGATGGCAGGCTTTTGAGTGTCCTTGCAAAGAAAGGTGGCTATATTGGTCGCTGATTTGTTTTTGTTTTGTTTTTGAATGTCAGAAATGTATATTTGTGAATGTGGAGATGTTATATTGGTTTCACTGGTAAAAATAAATAAATGAAATGGGTATATATTTGTTTTTTGTTAAGTTGCCTAATAATTATGCACAGTAATAGTCACCTGCACACACAGATATCCCCCTAAAATAGCTAAAACTAAAAACAAACTAAAAACTACTTCCACAAACATTCAGCTTTGATATTAATGAGTTTTTTGGGTTCATTGAGAACATGGTTGTTGTTCAATAATAACATTATTCCTCAGAAATACAACTTGCCTAATAATTCTGCACTCCCTGTGTATTTGGTCAGTGATATGACTCATTGCCTCACTTAAATATAAAATGTAAACAAAAATTCAAAACAATAGATTAATACAAAACAGAGTTTGACTGTTGAGCTTAAAGTGAGCTTGAATGTTATTCACTTCCTGTTTTATTTTGGTAGTTATCATCACCTGGTTTTTACTTTTAATTCCTCCCCCAACATTGTCTACATTAGTTTCAGCTGTAGAAGGTTTTATTGACTGTTTGATTTGTCACTTTATTTAACTATAATTGTTGACTTATAAGCTATTGCTTAAAATGTATTTTCATTAAAATACCAAATAATTTATTACTTTATCATCTAATTAGATTATAATTCTGTAAATAAGAGTGATAGTGTGGCCTGTGTGGGTTGTCTTCAGGTTCTCTGCTTCCTCCCACAGTCCAAGAACATGCATGCTGGGTTAACTGGAGATGTGTGATTGTGAGCATAAATGTTTGTCTGTCTAGCTCTGTTTCTACCTGGCTACATCACCGTTACTGATGCTGAACCAATAACCTGGTCTGGACCAGGTTATGTTCAGAGTTTTTGTTTAAAATCAGCTGAAGTGCCTCATTTTCACTGATTCTTTCATTTACAGAAAGCTTTAAGTGAGATATAGATTCAGTCATATGTTACTAATATTACTTTTAACCTGAGTAGCGAAAGTCCGCGGTGATCTGAAAATGATGTGCCGGGAGTTGTGCCGTTCTCTGCGGCTTCAGTGACCCTCGAGCTCTCGACTAGCTGGGTAACAAACGTCTCCGAAAACGTCGAAGCACTTTTGCACTTTTGCAAATATGCGATATCTTGATAAACCGAGCGGATATTTGAAGTTTACACACCCACATTCTCGCCTGAAAATATGTTAAACGTTTATTTTGTGACCCAGGAAGATTAATAAGAGTAATTTTAAAACTTAGTAGCGGTCGCCATTACTGGAAGCTGGAGTTTGGCTGGGCCGCACAATGAATTCTGGGATATGGTCGGCCACGAAGGACACACCCGACCCATCCTTCAAATTCGGGGAAAGGAGGACGCATTTGTCGGCTGCATTCGGAGGAATTTGGACAGCCTTCGGTGCGTCGCTGTGACGTAATCGGTCTACAAATGTGTCCTCAGGAGGATGCAGCCCATGAATTTGGACACACCGAGCCTGCGTGCTGGTAGCACCTTAGCCACAGCTCGGGTGTGGAGGAGAAGCTGAAAAAGAAGGTTTTCTAGTTTGTAAGGAGGAAAAAACTGAGAGGACTAAGTGAAAGAGAGGCTGGAGAGTAACACAGAGCAGCAATGAATGCTGCTCACACAGTTTAGACAGTTTAGCATCAAATGTTCTAGTGAGTTAGCTCCCAGCTAACTAGCATAGCAGCTAACTAGCAGAGCAGCTAACTAGCAAACCAGCTAACTGCACCCACAAGCTGCGACTGCGTCTTTCTAACAAGAACGTCAGACACTCAGACCGGTTTTCTTTGTGGATGATGATGTGTTCTCACACTGATCCTTCATGATGATGCTGCCATCCACCCACTGCTCCTGGTGTTGCCAATTCCTCAGTAAGGAAAATTGCTATTGGCTGTCCTAAAAGTCGCTGGAAGTCGCTAAATGATGTCATCGCCTAATTTGGATAAATGGTCATGCTAATGTAATTGTAACATACGTTGTAGGAGAGAAAAATAACATCGTGGAAGAGACATAACGTGAGTAAAAAAATGTCCTTGAATGCATTTAAATAAATAAATCATAGTTCTTTCTGTAACTATTACAACACTCTCACCACATTTGTTAACAATTCTCTCAACAAATGTGTTTTTCCTCATTCTTTGTCATCCAGCTGCGACTTTAGGTATAAATGTGTCATAAACAGGAGAAAGCAGTGCAGGTTCAATGTAATCAAACCTCAGACTGAGTTCAAAACCATCACCTGTCCCTGATACCACATCAGCACCAGAACCATGATGTGTTTACTCACATTTAAAAAGGTGGAGGGCAGTGTGAATGGACTGTTGTCATTGGTCTGAATGTGCCTCTATAAACATGTGCTCTTCATTATTGATGTTTTCCTAATGAAGAGAAAATGAGACTTAACAAAATCCTTCTGACTGTTGTTGGAGCAGGTTGGGTCCTGGGTTTGAGTCCCCCACTGTACCACAGGGGCTTCTAGCTTTGTTTCACAGTGTATAGAACAACAAATAAAACCAAATCACAAAAAAACACATCAAACTTTGAGGGTTGAACCAAGGATGAGGAAGCAGACTCGGCCCCAAACAGCTGGATATATGGATGGTTACCAGAGCAACCACAGCAGTGTGCTCTCAGTATATTTAGTTGTATAAAGGTGTTTGTGGTGTGTTGCAGCTGAAGCAGCCTCATGTATGTTGACACAGGGAGAAAATAGTGTGAGGACACTGTTCACAGCAGTCACTGCTCGCTGCCTTCAACGGTATCTTCCTTCCTTGTTTGGATGTCACTGATATCATCTTCTGCTCTCACACTGACCACCTGTTGAAGCTAACATGCTAACATGGAAGCAGCAGGTATGCCACCTGTGGCAGCTGAGGTCACGTGACCTGAGTGTTTGAACCACACGTTGGAGCAGCGTTTCCAAACATCTGCACTTCAGAAGCTCCAAAGTGTGGAAATGTCACTGTGGAGCGTCTCATCACTATCTAAGAGATTTTCTTGCCTCTGCAAAGCGAAGCTTGCAAACAGCACCATAGTTTGTCAATCCCAACCAATCAGAGCGCTCCTTATGTCACGTCACATGACTCGTGTGTTTTCCTCTTTGATTAGCACCCAAAGAACTAAAGAAAGGCTAAAAGGATGTTCAGCC
Source organism: Copadichromis virginalis (assembly GCF_057382275.1). Classification (NCBI taxonomy): domain Eukaryota; kingdom Metazoa; phylum Chordata; class Actinopteri; order Cichliformes; family Cichlidae; genus Copadichromis; species Copadichromis virginalis. Next base: position 10,467,647 of record NW_028188589.1, read on the forward strand.
AATCAAATCCCTCCTAGCAACAGGAAGTCTAGAGAGGAAATGGAGCAGAGAAGGAGAATCACCAGTTTAAATGTCTGAGTTTTAAACTGGTGACCCTCTAAAGAGGCTTTTATTGACTCTTTCTGTTTTCTTTACAGCTTTTTTCACCATTTAAACTGTTTAATATCAGATTTAGAAATAACTTTTGGACAGTTTTTCTACATTTGCACTAAAATATGACATCAGTAATGACTTTCTGACTTTACGTTGGACTAATCTAACGACTCAGCCTGGCTATGTTGGACTGGGTGTGGCAGCAGCTCCCAGTTTGAGTTCAGGAGACAGACGCCCTCTCTACTTTGAAGATCAGCTGCAAACTTTCCTTTTTGATAAAGCTTATAGTTCGAGCTGGATCAGGTGACCCTGAACCATCCCTTAGTTATGCTGCTATAGGCTCAGGCTGTTGGTGGACTTCCCATGATGCTCTGCTTTCTTCTCCCCTCTTTTAACTCCTGATGCTTTTATATGTCACTACTGCATGTCTTTTGTCTTCTCTCTCCTTAGTTTGTGTTTTGTTCTTGTCTCTCTGAGGTCATCTCTTCTCTTTCCCCTCACCCTGCAACCAGTCATGGTAGATGCTCCTCCTGGAGCCTGTTTTCACTGGGAGGATCTTTGTGTCAAAGGGAGTTCTTCTTCCCACCATCACCAAGTGCTGCTCACAGTGGATTGTGTCGCGAAATCTATCAATGTAGAGCAGTGAGACAAACCACGGAGGCCCCAGAGAAGTGCAATCAAACGATGAGTTTATTAACACACAGGAGAAAACATCAGCCTATGTCTTCTGCCAAAAATACATGTTGTGGACACTTACAAAGCAGTGGGGTATACGCCCCCCCATGGCGTCAATAAAAATAGTCAGAGTAAAATATGTTCCAGACATTAGTCACAGTTAATGGTACATCTTGTACATGTTTAATGGCTATAAACAGACATAGAACTTTTCTTTTCTGTAACACCTTCCATACAAGGTAATAAACTTCAAGCCCTCAGGGTCTCTGGGGCTAATTATTGACTCTGGTCATCTGTTGCCAAGTAGAGTAAATATAGTGAGACACCAAATGAGTTAAGGCCTCAGGCCTGACACATTCCTAGATTATATGTGTTATATGTATTGTAAGCATCCATGCAATCATCCTGTTCTAGTTTCCCTCAGCATGGATCACCTGGACAGTCACGCCAGTGAAGCTTAAGACCCTTAATGAACCGAACATCAACTCGACATAAGCACAAATATGCAATGTGTATGAAATACTTCTGACCGTACTTGTAATAAAAGTTAACATAATGGAAGGATCCTCAAATGAACATGTTCAATAGACAACTTTAATGCAATATCAATACTGTGAGAAA